>NC_036643.1:5030880-5160880 GCF_002806865.2 Cucurbita pepo subsp. pepo
CAATGCACATCTCTTGTAGCTAGGGGTGTACATTCAACCCGACAATTCAGACTAATCCAACTCGAACTATAAGTGTTGGGTTTGGGTTCATTTTTCTGAAGCTGAACTGACTCGGTTCGGTTTCGGGTTCATGAAACAAAAGAGTAGCATTGCTATTTGCGAGTCGACAACATGGTCGAGCCGTTGAAGCCAGCTCGAGTCGGCTCGCACGCATTGGGACAACTTAAGAACGTGCGGTGGATTGTGGCTGCTTCGCGGACCTGGCTTCTCCACGCGCTTGGGCCTATTCATACAGTGTTGGGCCAACAGAATCTAGTGAGGCCGTGGGCTTCATTAGATGTTTATGGGAATGGGCTTCTGGTGGGCTGAATGTGAGGCGCGTTCATGGGCCGCTGGCCCAATTTTCGTTCCCTTTAGGTTCCGCATGTAAAATGGCTCCGAAGCTGAGGCTCGGTTTACCGTTCACGCTTCCTCTTAATTAGCCAATGTGTAGAAGAACTCTCGTATAGGTTGTGAATTTAAGGCTATTATGGTAAATGTAAACAACGCGTAATTGACATATAGGAGGATCATAATTGAAGAACCGCCCCAAGATTCTGTGTATAGATTGGGTAGATAACACTATTGATACTGATGTGATGTATTTTGTAATAGTTTTATTCAAATCGTTCATGTGGAGACATGTGAGTGAAGATATTTCCTACAGTAAATTTGTATAAGATTGTACTGCAAAATATTTAATCTCTTTATATAAATTAATTAATTGAGAATATTACTGTTAAAAAAATAATTATATATGGCTCGATATTAATCTCGAATGAGTAGTGAATTCACGGTGGTGAGGATTTGTCATTTGATTTGTACGGGTAAGAACAAAATTTAATTTTTGATCAAATAGTAGCAATGCTGCGAGTCGTGTTCGAAATTTTTTAAACTCAATCAAATTGTTCGGGCAACCCAAACCATCTTTATTAAATAATTAACCTAACCGAACTCTAATTTTTTTGGGTTGGGTTACCATTGTGGAGAGTTGTGTTCGTCTAACATGGTATCAGAGCTATGCCCTAAACTTAGTCATGTCTGGGTTGGGTTACCATTGTGGAGAGTTGTGTTTGTCTAACATAGTATCAGAGTNGGTAATAATAATAATAATAATATTATTATTATTATTATTATATGGTAATTATTATGATGCTTTTTTCTTGGCATGTGCTCTCCTATCAAAATATGGAAGAAATTTTATAATTGAGACCCGACGAGAAACTCGAGATTTTAATTCTTACCTCATTATTAAAGTAATAGTTTGGTAGTTTATGGGTCGATGTCCATTAAGTCGGTCGAGATCACGTCACAACGGTTTCATCCAACTAATGCGTATGTATTCAAACAACGAGTTCATTTACTATTTCATGCTCAAATTGGTGGTTCTAAGCTTGCCTTAGTCAAACGTTCGCATGTTTCACGTGATCTAGACCTACGATATTCTATCTATTTAGAAAATCGAGTTCATAACCTATAAATAAAACCCGTATTTAATTTTGTTAAAATTAATCATAAATCGTGCTGATTATTATTAATTTCCAGAACAGTAGCTATACTGATTTATTCTATCCTTAAATACATAGTCTAAAACTGTAACAGCTAAAAAGGTTCATTTTCGGGACCACCTTGAATGGGGAAGGAAGTCCCCATTTAGATCGGGAATGAGGGAGGGAGTGGATAATATTTTTCTCCATTAAATAAATGGGTCCGGAGATGAGATTATATTGCTCGTCCCCACCTCACTTAATATAAATATATTTTCGATATATATATATATATATGCTTATGGGTTATATTAAAAAAAATTATTAATTTTGAGATCTTAATTTTAATATTTAAACTAAACTTTGTTATCCATTTATTAGTAATTTTTTTAAATAATTTTTTAATAAAAATTATATTGAAAAATAAAAACTTTAAAATAAATATATTTTAAAGAAGAATAATTAATAACTAAATTGAATCCCCACAAATTCTGAGTTGTGAATGCTTCCGTTCCAATGCACATCTCTTGTAGCTAGGGGTGTACATTCAACCCGACAATTCAGACTAATCCAACTCGAACTATAAGTGTTGGGTTTGGGTTCATTTTTCTGAAGCTGAACTGACTCGGTTCGGTTTCGGGTTCATGAAACAAAAGAGTAGCATTGCTATTTGCGAGTCGACAACATGGTCGAGCCGTTGAAGCCAGCTCGAGTCGGCTCGCACGCATTGGGACAACTTAAGAACGTGCGGTGGATTGTGGCTGCTTCGCGGACCTGGCTTCTCCACGCGCTTGGGCCTATTCATACAGTGTTGGGCCAACAGAATCTAGTGAGGCCGTGGGCTTCATTAGATGTTTATGGGAATGGGCTTCTGGTGGGCTGAATGTGAGGCGCGTTCATGGGCCGCTGGCCCAATTTTCGTTCCCTTTAGGTTCCGCATGTAAAATGGCTCCGAAGCTGAGGCTCGGTTTACCGTTCACGCTTCCTCTTAATTAGCCAATGTGTAGAAGAACTCTCGTATAGGTTGTGAATTTAAGGCTATTATGGTAAATGTAAACAACGCGTAATTGACATATAGGAGGATCATAATTGAAGAACCGCCCCAAGATTCTGTGTATAGATTGGGTAGATAACACTATTGATACTGATGTGATGTATTTTGTAATAGTTTTATTCAAATCGTTCATGTGGAGACATGTGAGTGAAGATATTTCCTACAGTAAATTTGTATAAGATTGTACTGCAAAATATTTAATCTCTTTATATAAATTAATTAATTGAGAATATTACTGTTAAAAAAATAATTATATATGGCTCGATATTAATCTCGAATGAGTAGTGAATTCACGGTGGTGAGGATTTGTCATTTGATTTGTACGGGTAAGAACAAAATTTAATTTTTGATCAAATAGTAGCAATGCTGCGAGTCGTGTTCGAAATTTTTTAAACTCAATCAAATTGTTCGGGCAACCCAAACCATCTTTATTAAATAATTAACCTAACCGAACTCTAATTTTTTTGGGTTGGGTTACCATTGTGGAGAGTTGTGTTCGTCTAACATGGTATCAGAGCTATGCCCTAAACTTAGTCATGTCTGGGTTGGGTTACCATTGTGGAGAGTTGTGTTCGTCTAACATGGTATCAGAGTTATGCCCTAAACTTAGTCATGTCTGGGTTGGGTTACGATTGTGGAGAGTTGTATTCGTCTAACATGGTATCAGAGCTATGCCCTAAACTTAGTTATGTCAATAGAATCCTCAAATGTCGAACAAATGACTCCAAAAGTTGGAGTCCTTTGTTCGACATTTGAGAATTTACCAATCTATTGACACGACTAATTTTAGGGCAAGGCTCTGATACCATGTTAGATGAACACGACTCTCCACAATGGTATGACATTGTCCCGTTTGAGTGTAAGCTCTCATGACTTTGCTTTGGGCTTCCCAAAAGGTCTCGTACCAATGTAGAGAGTATTATTTGTTTATAAACCCACGATCATTTCCTAAATTAGCGGATGTGGGACTTTCATCATCCAACACGAGTCACCATCAATTTTCAAAATTCGTTGAAATTTAAATTTAATTTTTTTGGGTAATATTGACAACTTTCTCAATTTAATTAAACTAAATTAAAACTTTTTCAATTCCAATAATTTTCACATTAAAAAAAAAAAACATATAAATTCGTGAAATTCTAAAATCAATATAAAATTTAAAAAATGTATATTAATTTTGAAAACTAAATTAATAATAATAATAATAATAATAATAAAATTTATATGAAAATGACGTGGAAAATGGAGTTTAGGAAGGTGAGTTATGAGGTGGAAGCACTTTGGAAGACTTTGGATTGTGATTTATAACGTGAGAAGCACTTTTGAAGACTTGTTCTATCGTGGGATTTATGAGTCTCCGCACTCTATTTTTTTTAAATAATAAAAAATTAATTTAATTAATTTTTGTTTTACAGTGTTTTATTGCGTCATTCCTTACGTCATTTTGTGTGCAATTAATTTTATTTAAATATTCTTCTCTCATCAACATGCCAAATCTTCAAATCTCGGGAGTCCCACATTGACTAATTTAGAGAATGATCATGAGTTTATAAATGAAGAATACTATCTCCATTGGTACGAAACATTTTGGGAAAAACCCAAAGCAAAGCCACGGGACCTTGATTTCTAACCTGATATCATAGTCATGTCAATAGAATCCTGAAATGTCGAACAAAGAATTGCGAGCTTTGAAGGTATATATGACATGTATGTCCGAGCGAACATGTTATATGAATCTCAAATCTACTCAATTCTTAGCCATAAAGACGAGGACGGGTCGTTGTGAGATACCAAGTCAAAGGAAGACGGGAAAGAAACATTGTTTACCATGGTTTGAAAACTTTCCCTGAAATATACAACATCAGCTAGCTAGCAAGCAAGTCGTACCGTTACAAATGGTATTAGAGCTAAACACCGAACAGTGTGTCGTTACAAATGGTATTAGAGCTAAACACCGAACAGTGTGTCAGAGAGAATGCTAGGTCCTTAAGGAAATAGATTGTGAGATAGAGAGGACGATGGGTCCCCAATGGAGGTGGATTGTGAAATCCTACAACGAGGGAAACAAAACATTTCTTATAAGGGTATGTAAACTAGTGGCCCCATGATTACTTAAGGTTGGGTTGTGTAACTAAACTGAATTTCTTTTTTTTTAATAACAAAAATAAAAAATAAAATGCTGACGTGGACCAATCATAATTATCGACAGTTTAATTTCCATTTTTTTTAAAATGCCACATGGGTCTGACCCAGACGCTAAAATCCAGCCTAATAACTCCATGATGCCACGTCCTTATTCCTCCAAAACCCTACATTTATTAATATTATCTATTTATTTATTTGATATTTTTTAATTCAATTTTCCTTGAATATTATCTGTTGACTTTGACCATTGCTTTCACTTCCAAAAATCTTTTTTTTTTAAATATATATTTTTTTATAGCATTAATGATTTATGACGTGGCTGATTCTAGATTTGTATGTTGGCTTATTATAAAATTAAAGGGCATTTTGGGTATTTCACTTATATATATATATATTTTTTTTTTCAATTTCAAATTTAAATTATTATCCAACGTTTATATTCATAAATGATTGAAGCAACGTTAAAATCTAAATTTTCTTTAATGTTTGCATCGTCGTTTGTGTAACGTTCCAAATGGGACCATATAAGTTAAACTAAAAAAACAATTCGTTCGTCGTAATTACGACGTAGGAACGAAAAATTCTTTATAGGGGTGTAGAAACCTCTCCCTAGTACATATGTTTTAAAATCGTGAGACTGGCATGATATGTAATGTGCCAAAGCAAATAATATCTGCTAGCGGTGACCTTGAGTTGTTACAAATGGTATCAGAGCCAGACACCAAGCAGTGTGCCAACAAAGACGCTAGACCCCCAAGAAGATGAATTGTGAGATCTCACATTAGTTGGAGAGTGAACGAAACAACACTTATTAAGGGCGTGGAAACCTCTCCCTAGTACATAAGTTTTAAAATCGTGAGACTGATGTGATATGTAATGTGCCAAAGCAAATAATATCGGCTAACGGTGACCATGAGTTGTTACAAATGGTATCAGAACTAGACAACGAGCGGTGTGTTAACGAAGACACTAGACCCCCAAGGAGGTGAATTGTGAGATCTCACATTGGTTGGAGAGTGAACGAAACCTTCTTTATTAAGAGTGTGGAAACCTCTCCCTAATAGACATGTTTTAAAACTGTGAAGATGACAATGATATGTAACAAGCAAAACAGACAATATCCAGTGGACTTAGGTTGTTACATAAAAACCACTCCGATTTCAAATATATATATATATATATATATATATATATATATATATATATATATATATATATATATATATATATATTTATTTATTTATTTATTGAAAAGTTAATGTGCATTCAATATTATGGACCCCGTGGGTTTCATTATATCCAATAAAGGAGTGTGACAAGATCATATAGTTTTTAATGCATGGGATTTTTGCTAGTTGGAACTTACTTTAAAAAAATTAAATTAATATATATATATATATATATATTCCATTATTATATACGAAAATTATTTTGAAATTTTCGACCAATTTTAAAGGCAGATATGACCGGTTTAGTTATACGACAACCCATAAAAATATTTGAATCACGAACGTATCCTTTAAAAATTATTTTTTTAATTGAATTTAATTAAAAATTAATAACATGAAAGATACTCTTATTTATTTTATCTCAATATATTAATAATAAAAAAATATTTTTTAAAAAAATAATCAAACTTATAGACAACTTCTAATAAATTCTAAAATTTTAATTTTTTATTCTACAATTTTATAAATAAAAAATGTCTGCCATGAATTTTTAAATCATATTATAAAAAATAATTAAAAAAAATACCCAAACTTTTTTCATTTAATATTTTAAGGCATAAAGTAAAAGCTTTAAAAGAAATTATTCCCTAATTAAAGAAAAAGCTTAAAGAGTTGACATTTTTTATATTTATAAAAATGGATGAAATTTACTATTTTGTCCAAAAGTCTCTTTCTATTTGCCTTTTTCATTAGGTTAAAAAAGTAAATGCAATTTAATATCTTTTTTAAGTTTGAAATAGTCTTAATATAATTATTTTAATTTATATTAGACTAAGTATATAATTATAAAATTAATGTATACGACAAGACATGATATGAAATTAAACCGACTAATATGTTTTTATTTTATATATTTTTATTGTAAAACAAAAAAGTTTTTTTTTTTTTTTTTTTTTTTTGTAATATTTTATTTTCTATTCTCTTTTTAATATTTAAAAATATTTTTAGTTTTTATTTATGGAAATAAAAATTATTAAATGATGCTTTTAGTAAAATAAATTACTTTTTAAATTTGCACACATATTTATTTATTTATTTATTTTGTTGTGGGAAAAAATAATATGGCATGAAATTAAGGGAAAGTATTTGAACCATTCAAATTTGTACAATGACAACTTAATTTAAAATGTCAATTTACAGGGTTTAATATTTTAATTTAATTATTATATTTGGCTATTGATAAATTTTAATTTTCCAGAAAATAAATTATTCTAATTATGTGAAATAAGGTTTTTAATATTTTCGCAAAAAAATAAAAATTTAGAGTAATTTTAAATACTGTGATAAATAAAAAATTTCTATTTAAAAATAAAAAATTGAGGTTTTATTTATTTATTTTTTATATAATTATTTGATTATCTAATGTTTATGAAATTTGGGTAAATAATTTAAAAGTAAAGCCTTCCAAATTCCGAAATATTTAAAATTTTACTGGAGTAAAAATGTTTTTAAAGCCACTTGATCATGAACTCGAAACACACGAAACTAAAATTTTATTTAATTTAACGTCTGACGTCCGTAAGGTTTACATTCAAAACGATAAATTTTTTAAATTTTGAATTGTAAAAAAGAATTAGTCTTGATCCTGATGTTAAAGTGGCGTGCTGTTATTATAATTTTTTTTTTATTTCGTGAAATTCGAAGTTTTAAAAGTAAATTTGACCGGTTCGATAGATTAAAAATATGTACACAATACACAAAAATACAAATATATATAAATAAAGAAATTATTTTTTAACTTCTGATATTTTTATTAATATCACTTAAAAAAACTCAATTGGAGTGAGAAACTAGTGCTAACGAGAATGCTGAGCCCTGAAAGAGGATGAAAATCTCTCCCTAGCAGACACATTTTTTAAAATTTGGAAGGAAAGCTCGAAAAGTAAAGCTAAATAGACAATATCGATTAGCGGTGAGTTTAGACGGTTAAAATATATATATATATATATATATATATATATATATATATATATATATATATATATTTTAAATATCGTAGATATTAATGATTTTTTTTTAATTTTAAAGATATTTTTGAAATATAATGATTTTAATAATTGAGCAAAAAAAAAAACCACATTTATGTTGAATTATATATTTTATTTTTGGTAAAAAAAATAATAATAAGTAAGAAGGTGATTTTTGAAGGGTAAGTGGCAGCTGTCGGGACCCATGTGGTCATATCGAAATGCGCGTTTTTTCAGCTGACTCATAAACCAATCATGGATCGCCACGTAATCATTTGCCAGTTTGGTTGTGCTCAGCTTGTGGTCCCCACTCCCTAGCTGTCCCCCACGTCGAATCGATGTACAAGAGCCCACCACAAATTTCCCAGCTCAGAGCCGGCTTTCGGCTTTTCTCCCCTCAGCTCATCCGAGCCTCCGGAATTTTAAAGTCTTCGTTAAAATTAAAATATTTGTAAATTTAATTATGATCTACAAAATTATAAAATATAACAATATAAATATATATATATATATATATATATGAACCATTAATGGAAAATTTTTATTTTAAATATTTATAATGAAAAATAGTTATAAAATTAAATAGAGATAAAATAAATAATTGTATTCTAAACAAAAATGTATATTTTTTTTTAAAGGTAACAAAAATTCGAGCTGGTTCGGTTCAATACAATCTAGTTTTAGAGGAACTCATGAACTAACTCAATTCATATAAATTTTCATTTATTTGACTCGACCTAATATGGTTTCGAGTCATCGGATTTTATGAACATCTCGAGATGTACTTTATTTGAGATTTATAGCAAATTTGATATAAATTATGCTGTAATTGACGTATCAGTGACACACGAGTTGAAAGTTATATTTTAAAATTTCATTTTTAATGAAATTAGAGCATATCCCGATTGTGTTAGATTGGGTTAGAAAAATTTCTTGGACTTAATTGGTGACCCGAGCAGCTTGAATAGAGTTCACAACCCAACCCAACTTAACCCTCCATTTTCGAGTTGAATTGAGTTAGGTTGTATGATAATTTTTTTTAATTATTTAAAAAAAATCAACTTATTCACGTTACATCTTGCATTAATTATTAAAATCTCGTAAAATTTAAACATTAAACATTTATCAGTCACAATGCATCATTAACATCGATTACAAATGTTAAATTTTCTTAAATTTTTTAAAAGTTCAGGATGAATTGGGTTGGTCGGGAAAAAATGTTAACCTACAAACTGAACCGAACCGAATTTTTTTATTTTAAAAAATTTAACTCAACCCAAACCGAATAGAATTCTACCCCGCTCCAAATTTTACTGTTTGGATTAGATAATTCAAATTGGTCAGATGATATGAATAACTGATATAAAATAATAAAAAAAAGACAAAGTCTATGGCTTGGCTACATCTCTAACAAACGGCTTAGGTTGAGCCGAGCTGGCTAGAAGTAAGCCGACTTGTTTCCATTTTCGACGTGGGAACTAGCAATCAAAAAACAAGCACCGGCTTCTTTTAATTATAATTAATTTTGTATATTTATAATTATAATTATATTATATTTTTTAAAAATTATTAAATCACCACAAAAAATATAAAAATGTCATCTTCCCAAAGCTCTTCAGCAGAAACCTCTCTCTCTCTCTCTCTAACTTTCATATTCGCTAATCCAGTGATCTCCGGCGTTCTTCTTCCGATCAACGGCTGTAGATTTGCCGGCAGTGGCGTCCTGAAGTTCACCTGAGCTCCGATGAGTTGCTGGAATAAATTTCCGGCGATGTGTTCTTCTTCTCGTACTTTCCTTCTTCTGTTTCCTCTGTTTCTTCACTCGTTCGTTGCGCTGGTATCTGCTCAGGGATCTAATAACACTTCTCCATGGCAGACTTTGAGTGGTGAGTTTAGTGTTCGTTTTTCTTTGTAGAAAATTGAATGTAGTCAGAAGTTGGAAATGGCTTGTTGAAGTTGATTTCAGCTTGTTTTGTTTTTTTTTTGTAAATGACTTCGAATTTGAACTAGGGGATTTTGAGATTTTTTTTCTTGTTTTCTAGTGCATTTCATTAGGTTATTGCCTGCTGTTTGATTTCTGAGTTTGAATTTGTGTTTGGTTCTGCTTTTGCAGGAGATCCTCCATTTGTTGTGGCTCGTGGTGGGTTTTCAGGGCTGTTTCCTGATTCGAGTGGATTTGCTTATAGTTTTGCAGTTATGGTTAGTGTTCCTGATGTGATCTTATGGTGCGATGTGCAATTAACTAAAGATGGAGTTGGAATTTGTCTCCCGGATCTGAGTTTTAACAATGCTACTGACGCTAAGGGGATTTTGGGGGAAAACCGCAGCAGTGTGTATCTTGTTAATGGAGTAGCTACTAAGGGATTGTTTACGGTCGATTTCAATGCGGAAGAACTGGCAAATGTTTCTCGTAAGTTCATATTATCAACACCACTTTTCTCATTGAGCTTCATTTCTTCTCTCTCTCTCTCTCTCTCCTTATATTCATCTCTATCAATTATCGTGCTCAAGCTGTTTGATGAAAAGCTCAGGAAAATTTGTGCGAGTCAAGTATGGTCACTGTTGTTACGATCTTTTCTGTAAAATTTGGCTCTCCGTTTAAGCATTGCATGTCGCTGTTTGATATAATTAACAAAATCTAGTGGATTTCTACCTTCTAATTTCAGCATTTGAAATTTTATAACACGGGTTCTGTTTTGTTCATATTTGATATTTCTACATGTAACGTTTTTCCAAATTTCTCTTGGGTGACCGAGGGAACTGCACTTTGAAACGGTTCCCCCCTTTTATTTCAAGTTCAACAATTGAAAATTTATTGCAACCTGAATTACTTTCTATTTTCATTTATTACAATGGATGAACATAGATTCTTTATGAAGAAAATCGTTCTCGGATGATGATTTGCATGTAGAAAACATCAACATTGTACTTAGCCATGCCCGTTAATTGATTTTTGTTTTCTCTTAATTCTCATCAAGTTGACCCATTGTTTACTGCGATAATGGAATGTTATGGAAAATTGCCTGACATTTCGACTTAACTGGGCAGTTACTCAAGGTATCTTTTCTCGGACGAACAAGTTTGATGGCAATCGGTTTCCTATTCTCACTCCTGAAGATGTGGTTAACCAGTTCAAGCCACCAGGATTTTGGCTGAACGTTCAGGTAATTGTATTGAATTTACATGCTCAAGTTCCTTCTCTGGAGGATGGTTGGCAGGGAGTTTATAAGTAAGGAAATACTTATAAACTTAGTCATGTCAATAGAATCCTCAAATGTTGAACAAAAAAAGTTGGGACCCTCGAAAGTGTAGTCAAAAGTGACTCAAGTGTCGAACAAAGGGTCTACTTTGTTTGAGGGCTCCGAGAAAAGAGTCGAGCCTCAGTTAAGGGGAGGCTGTTTGAGGGCTCCATAGGCCTCATGGGAGGCTCTATGGAGTACTTTGTTCGAGGGGAGGATTGTTGGTAGAGAGTCCCACATCGACTAATTAAGGGGTTGATCATGAGTTTGTAAGGAAGGAATACATCTCTATTGGAATAAGGCCTCTTGGCAAGGCCATGAGAGCTTAAGCTCAAAGTGGACAGTATCATAGCATCGTGGAGAGTCGTGGTTCCTAACACCTTCATTTCTGCCGAAATTTTGAGGCTTTACTTTCTCTTGTCTCACTCATCCCCTTTATTCTTTTTGCAGCATGATGCATTCTTCACACAACGAAACTTGAGCATGAGGAACTTTGTACTTTCTGTATCCAGACGCATCATTGTTAACTACATATCATCACCAGAGGTGGGATTTCTTAGAAGCATAGCATCGAGATTTAATCCCCGCACAACGAAGTTGATCCTTCGGGTTTTACAACCAACTGATATTGAGATTACCACCAATCAGACATATCAATCTCTCTTACGCAATCTCACCTTTATCAAGACATTTGCTTCTGGAATTCTTGTTCCTAAGACTTATATAGTGCCCATTAAGGATGGTTACATACAATCTGAAACCTCTCTCGTTTCTGACGCTCATAAAGCAAATCTGGAAATTTTTGCATCAGAGTTCTATAGTGACCTTCCACTAAGCTACAACTACAGTTATGATCCTGTTACTGAATACCTGTCTTACATCGACAACGGTAAATTTTCAGTTGATGGTGTGCTCACTGATTTCCCTATCAGTCCATCGTCAGCTATTGGTAAGTCATCATATTCCAGCTCATATATATTATGTACATGAGGGATAATTTATAATCACATACAAAATTTTGAGAAAATTGAAAAAACCACCTCTGAATTATAGGAATTGGTGATCATTCAATCTGATCAATCACCACGAACTTGTGAATTCTTACTGTTAAGCCCTTTAATATTTCAAAATGTATAGATTTCACTATAATGATTGTTTCAATCTACGCTGAAATTATAGGATTGTTGCAATTTAACCCAATCTTATTTTGGCTGTGTGAAATTGAAAACTATACTATAAACTACTAAAAATTTTGGTTTTCCAATTGAAGTAAAGAACTTTGGTTTGAATGTATACTCCGAGAGTCGATTTGGAACATGGTCAAATCTTAAAGATCTCTTGCTATTTTATTTTTATATTTTAACCACGAGGGTAGAATTATTTCCCATTGATCTTCTTCTATCGTTTTGGGAGGAAATAAATGGTTGAAATTAGCTAGAAAGTTCATTTTGTACGTTGGAGTGTCCTTTGTTATCAATAGGAGTTCTTGGTAATGGTTTATATTAGTTCTAGTTAGCCAACTTTTGATTTTTAAACATCAGCTAATCAAATTGAATTCCATAGAAGATTTTTTCTTCCATTCTTCACTTTATATGGATGTATATATGACCTAAGACAATATAAGTACTTCAGAATTGTAACTCAGTTGGTGTTTTTCTGCTTCATTTGATTAACATTGAAATTTTGTCGAAATGACGATCTTTTCTCTGATGTTCCAGACTGTTTTGCTCATTTGGATAAGAATGCCAAAAGTCAAGGTAAGCCAGAGTTATAATAGTAGTTTTCCCTGACAATCTCGGAATTAATTTCATGCTAGACTGGATTGAATGATTGTTTAACTGAAGATCTTCTAACATTAATTTTGATATATATTTTTTCTCCTTTTCCAGCCAAACCTTTGGTTATTTCAAAATTTGGAGCTAGTGGAGACTTTCCTGGTTGCACAAATTTGGCGTATTCCAAGGCTATTTCTGATGGCGTTGATGTGCTTGACTGTCCAGTTCAAATGTCAAAAGACGGAATACCATTTTGCATGAGCTCAATTAATCTCATCGAGAGCACAACAATATCTCAAACATCATTCACTACTCTTTCTAAAAAAATTCCTGAAATTAGTCCTAACGATGGAATCTTTGCTTTTGACTTAACATGGGAAGAGATTCACGGCCTGACCCGTAAGTGGAGTTGGTTTTCAATTTTAGATACTTGTTCATAACTAAGCATATCCCTTGCAGCATGTCTTCATTTTCATTTCTCGGCTTAGATACTACAATGGAATAATTTTGACTAGACTAGACTAATATGGTCATGTCTTAATCAGTTGCTTTTTACCTTACATTTGAAATGAAATAGAATAACATGTTTTGAGTGAGAGGTTCGTGAATACTGGATTGCCAGAAACTTTCTTTAAGCTGAGTTTTGAACATTTCGAGGAATTGACTTTAAGATGTTGGGTAAAATGTGTAGAAAAAGTTCACCATTCTTTAAGAAGAGATAGCAGAAATTGTAGTCACAGCTCTTGTGATAGTATAATCTGGCATGGAATTTCTCAGTATATGATTGTTGAGTGCATAGAGTTTTTCGAGGGCTCGAGATATCTTTGAGTGGGGTTTTGGTTCTTTGTCAAATTCTATGTGTTCTTTGTAGTTTGCCTCCCTCCTTTTATAGGCTCTCGTTTTATATGCCGTTGTATTCTTCATTTCTTCTCGATAAAAGTTCGGTTATTCATTAAAAAAGAAAAAAAAAACAAACAAACTGTTGAGTGCAATTATGATTTATAGATTGATAACTTGGTTATCAGAGAGAGTAGGCTATCCTTTCTCTGCAGTAGAACATATCCAGTCTCTACGATTCCATTAGTAGTCTCTACGATATCATCTCATCTGCATTGAGTATGGATCATCCGATAGCTTTTGTAGAAACAATGGTGCAAGTGTTAGCTTGAAATGCTTTTGTTTTGCAAGAACTAAGATGAAATGCCAATATTCTTACCATTTATTCTCAACTGCAGCGTCAATATTGAGCCCTTCATCGAAGTTCACGTTGTTCCGAAACCCAAAGTTCCGAAACGACGGGGAATTCTTAACGCTACCTGATTTCTTGGACTTGGCAAAGAATTCCAGCACTCTTTCTGGTGTCTTGATCCACATTGAGGTTAGAGTTATTTTTGTCATAATTAAATACAACATGTTTAAGATCCTTGATATATGAATGTGAAATCATTTGATATTAATAATAACCTGCTCTGCATGCTAAGTTGTGGGGAACATAAAATAGATTGTGCTGAGGGTGCAAACTGGAATGCATGGATGACTAGGTTGTGTCAAGGAATGAACACTATCCTGTGAGGTGCAATGTGGGGAACTAACCTTTTGGAAAACTTCCTAGCCTAAGATATATGTGATCTGCTATTTGTTGTCTACAAGTTCGATATTAACTACAAGTCCGATATGTGCTCTAACTTTTGTCATGTTTAAAATCACTCTAAAACAAACTTTAATATTCAAAATCCATTTTAATTGTAAAATCAAATATTAAATTGGTTTTGAATGATTAAAGACATGTTTGGTGTTCAAAATTACTTCCGAACATGCCTTACAACCATATTATCTTTGCGTTTAATAGCTGTGGAGAAACATTCTCAGATCTCTGCTTTATCAATCGTCATTTACCGTCTTTAGAAGAAGATGCCTTTGATGTTTGACACTTGGGGTGATAATCCTGCTTCATGTCTTCTTGTTAGCACTCAGATATAGTGTTTATAGACAGCATTTCTTTGACTAAGATATGGGCTGTAGAAGCTTCAACGACGATCATGCTATCAAAACATGGAAGTTCTTGTGCTGTTTATTTCAATTGATGATATCTTGTGATTTGTTTCTCAGAATGCAGCCTACCTTGCTAAGGAGCAGGGTTTAGGTGTAATTGATGCGGTCATTGATTCCTTGAGCAAAGCTGGTTATGATAATCAGACAGCACAGAAAGTATTGATTCAATCTCCAAATAGCCCTGTTCTAATCAAATTTAAACAGGAAAAGAAAGAATACGAGCTTGTTTACAAAGTCGATGAGTCGATTAGTGATGTGCTCAATTCTACTGTTGTGGACATTAAGAGTTTTGCCAACTCTGTGACTGTCAGCAAGACCTCTGTCTTACCTGTAAATCTGCAATTTCTCATTGGACCTACAGATGTTGTGACGAAGCTGCAATCACTTAATCTCTCTGTATATGTGGAAACCTTCAGCAATGAATTTGTCTCTCAAGCATGGGATTTCTTCTCAGATGCAACAGTAGAGATCAACTCATTTGTTATGGGATCCGGCATTGATGGAGTCATCACCGACTTTCCAAAGACATCTGCTAGATATAAAAGTAAGAATCTTCCTTCCAGTAGTCTAGATTAATATGTTTTCATCAATGGTGGTATTGCTAATCCTATTGCTGCTCTCTGAAAAATTGTACTTGTTGCCTAGCTGGACTAGTTTTAAATGCTTCTAAAATTAGTAGGATTTCTCTTCTAACACATTCATAGATTGACTGTTTTACAACCAAAAGTGTTCCGGTGGAGGATTGTTGGGAGGGAGTCCATATTGACTGGCTAATTAAGGAGATGATCATGAGTTTATTAGTATATAATACGTCTCCATTGATATGAGGCCTTTTGGGGAAACCAAAAGTAAAGCCATGAGAACTTATTCTCAAAGTGGATAATATCATACCATTGTAGAGGTCCATGGTTTCTAACATGATATCAGAGTCATGCCCTTAACTTAGCCATGTCGAACAAAGAAGTTGTGAGCCTTGAATGTGTAGTCAAAAGTGACTCAAGTGTCGAACAAAGGGTGTACTTGTTCAAGGGCTCCAGAGCTGGAGTCGAGCCTGAATCAAGGGGAGGCTATTTGAGGGCTTCATAGGCCTCAGGGGAGACTTTATGGTGTACTTTATTCGAGGGGAGGATTGTTGAGGATTGTTGGGAGGGAGTCCACATTGCCTAATTGCCTAATTAAGGAGATGATTATGGGGAAACCAAATACAAAGTTATGAAAGTTTAGGCTCAAAGTGGACAATATCATACCATTATGGAGAGTCGTAATTCCTAACAGGACGTACGTTCATCAATGATATCTAATAGGTTACAAGAAAAAGTAGTCTTCTTTGAGTTCTGGTTTTAAAATCGAGACGAGGCACTGCTGATGTTCTCTATCAAAACCCACTCCTATTCAACCTTTCCCTTTGGTTATATAACTATAACCCTGATGATTGGCATATAAAATAGTATTTTTGAGTACCGTCATTTTGATTCTTTTTTCCGAGCCTGGTCATTGATGTAGTTCTCTCAAACTATATGCAGAGAACCGGTGTTTAACAATGAAAGAAGCACCAAATTACATGAGCCCTGTCCAGCCTGGTAGCTTGATGCAGCTTATTACTGCAGACTACCTGCCTCCAAAGGAACGTCCAAGCCCGATTCTAGACGACAATGACGTAGCCGAGCCACCATTGCCTCCGGTTTCGAAGAAAGCCCCAGGACCTGCTGTGGATGATGGTTCTACAGCAACACCTCCAACATCTAAACCCAATGGACAACCCAAGCTTGGAGCTGGAACAGGCTTCTTGCTCTTGAACCTTGCCATACTCTGCCTTTCTCTTCTTCCATTCTGAGAAAGACAGCAGCGCATGCTCGGGTTCGTTTCGACTGTAAATTTCGTACCGTTGTTGCCGTTCTAGAATCGAACTTTGGTAGTCCAAATTCTTTTCATGATTTGGTATTTAATTCTTTGAACTTTGCTGTCTGTAGGTATCTTTATTTCTTGTTTCCCACGTTAAAAACATCCATTCTTGAGAGGAGGGTACATTCATGATGATGGATTGAGTATCTCTATCTATCTATCTATCTTTGTAACCAAATCTTCCACTATTTTGCTCTTCTTGACTGTGTTTTCACTTGTAAGTTATGTTTATGATTATTTTCTTTGTTGTGTTCATCCAAATTGCTTTTACCTCTCCACTTCAGCTCAATTTTAATCAATTTTGGTAATAGTAACCCGACAACCCGACACGTAAAATTTAGCTTCACTTGGTAATAATTCTATTTTTTTAGAGAAAGAAATGCTCGTTTCCTTGCAACTTCAATGTATCTTCCTTTCGGTATTTGTAATGGCCTAAGTCCACCAATAGCAGATATTGTCATTTTTGGCTTTCCCTCAAGGTTTTTAAAACGCGTATGCTTGGAAAAGTTTTCCACACCCTTGTAAAGGTTTTTTGTTTTCCTCTCAACTAATGTGGGATTCTCACAATCCACCCTCTTTGGGGTCCAGTGTCCTTGCCGGCACTCGTTTCTTTCTCCTATCAATGTGGGACCCCCACCAAATCCACACCCCTTCGGGCCCAGCGTCCTTACTTGCATGCCGCCTCGTGTCTATCCCCCTTTGGGGAACAACCTCATCGCTGACACATTGTCCGGTGTCTGGCTCTGATACCATTTGTAACGGCCCAAGTCTACCACTAGCCGATATTTTCTTCTTTGGGCTTTCTCTTTTATACTTTCCCCCAAGGTTTTTAAAACGTATTTGCTAGGTAAAGGTTTCCACACCCGTATAAAGAGTGTTTTGTTCTCCTCCCCAACCAATGTAAGATTCTCACCGTATCTCTTGAATTTCATACCAAAATCTATTTTTTCTTTAGATGGGTCTTAAAATAAACTTAGTTCTATAAAACAGAAAACTCAAAATAAATAGTTATCAAATAAATCTAAATCGAATCGATATCACATGTTCAGAGAAACTGATATCACTGGTCGATGCAAACAAAGTCTTACAGTGATTAAGGAAACGAGCGATTCATAGTATATAAATAAGAATGAATATCTTCACTGATACAAGACCTTTTAGTATTGAAAAAGTACCGTCCCGAGAATTCCCGAGGATAAAAATTTTCATTCCATTTTGAATTTGATTAAAGGGGGAACTTTCCTATGAATTGCAAAGGAGAAAAAAAGTGGAATGATTGGACCCAACCAAGTAGGGCATAAGGTGTGAAAATGAAATTCATCATAAATTAATTTTGTGGTCAAAATATAGTTATGACTTATGATTCCAAACTTTAATTCATAATTTTAATTAATTTGGTTCTTCAACTTTATCTTTTATTTTTAATTATTTTTTTTCAATTATTATAAACGTTAAAATCGGAACGTTTTTAAAGTTTAAGATAAAGATTTCAATGACAATCTGAGCATAGCTCAACTAAAAAGTCAAATGTTTGAATCTTTATTTTTTTTAATTTTTTTAAAATCAAGTTTTATTGTTAAAAAAAATTAAGGGTTTAAAATGTCGAATAACATTTCTTCGAGTTCGACGTGTAGTGAATGTTTTTCTAAAATGTCGAGAAATATTGATCGTTATTTTTCATGATTTCTTTTTCATCGTGAAAAGTCTATAATTAAAGTCTTGTTTACTAATTCAAACAGGTTTCATGGGTTTTTGAGATCGATGAATTGATATTGATAGTTCGATCCCGATAGGCTTTAGTTAATATTTCTCGAAGATTTTCATCAACCTTGACATTTTGAGCTTTGTCGGGAACGAGAGAAAGTTGAGAGAGATCTCTCCGCATTAGCTAAATGGGAACGGATATGAGGATTATGTCCCCGTTCCTACTCTCGCTCAAATTTCTACCTCTCCCTACCTGGTCAAATTTATATATATATATATATATATACCTATGGGTACAAACCTAACTTATTATATATATATATCAAAAATGAAAAAACTCTTTACGAGGAACTTGATTAGTACAAATTTTTAGCTCGGATTCTAGTATGAATAAATGAAAATTTTCGGAACAATAAAAATTGAAATAGAATGTGAGATCCCACTTTAGTTAGAGAGAAGAACTAAACATTACTTATAAGAGCGTGAAGACGTCTTCGTAGCAGGAACATTTTAAAATTGTGAGGCTGACAACGATACATAACGGGGTCAAAAGCAGACAATATCTGCTTATAAGAGAGTGAAAACCTCCCTTAGCAGACACGTTTTAAAACTGTGAGGGTGACGATGATACATAACGGGCCAAAGCAAACAATATATGATTATAAGAGAGTGAAAATCTCTCATTAGCAGACATGTTTTAAAACTCTGAAGTTGACGACGATACATAACGGGCCAAAACAGACAATATCTGCTTATAAGAGAGTGAAAACCTCTCCTTAGCAGACACGTTTTAAAACTGTGAGGTTGACGACGATACATAACGGGCCAAAACAGACAATATCTGCTTATAAGACAGTGAAAATCTCTTATTAGCAAACACGTTTTAAAACTGTGAAGGTGACGGCGATACATAACGGGTCAAAACAGACAATATCTGCTTATAAGAGAGTGAAAACATCTCCTTAGCAGACATGTTTTAAAACTGTGAGATTGACGACGATGCATAACGGGTCAAAGCAGACAATATTTGCTTATAAGAGAGTGAAAACCTCTCACTAGCAGACACGTTTTAAAACTGTGAGGCTGACGACGATACATAACGGGTCAAACTAGACAATATTTACTTATAAGAGCGTGAAAACTTTTTTTTAGCAAACACGTTTTAAAACTGTGAGGTTGAGGACGATACATAACGGGCCAAAAGCAGACAATATCTGCTTATAAGAGATTGAAAACCTCTACTTAGCATACACGCTGTAAAACTATGAGGTTGAGAACGATACATAACGGGCTAAAACAGACAATATTTGCTTATAAGAGGGTGGAAACCTCTCCTTAGCAGACACGTTTTAAAACTGTGAAACTAACGACGATACATAATGGGCCAAAACAGACAATATCTAATAGTGGTGGGCTTGAATCCTTACATAAAAAGTGGGGACGGGAACGAACAAGGCTTCTCTATCCCCCGTCCCAAACCAGGTTAAATCCAATAAAATAAAAATAGAAACTTTAAAGCACCAAAAGCCAATATTTTAACCAAAACAACGCTACACCTCATCACAACGCCAACATGACGTTCTTACAAACAGTGAGCAAAGGGGAAAGAGAGTCCCATAAGCCAAAGAAAACCCCAAAAATGTCAAATTCATCCCTTTCATACCATATTTTAACCCAACTCAGTCTTCTTTGGCAACCCACTTCTTCTCTTTCCATTTCATACCATTTCTCCTCGTTGCTTATAAATTCACTTCTTCTTCTTCTAATCTTGTATGCCAAGTTTCTAAGTTGAGCCACAATGCCTGAGAAATCGAGCCACAATGTTGTTTTAGAGCCTCGTTTGGTGGCTAGAAAGTTCCTGGCTAGGCCTCAGCATGAAGGGATGGGTGCCATTGTTCGAAGGAGCATTGGAAGGTAATGAAATGTTGAATTTTTTTTGATGGGGTTTGAGATTTTTGTGGTTTGAATCATGGGTTTCTCTCTGTTTCTTGTTTGATCTTATAAATGTACCATTTTGAATGAGTTGGTGTTGTTTGGAGAGGGAATTTTGATGGGTTTCTCTCTGTTTTTAGTTCTGTTTAATGGCTTGAATGTGGCATTTGAGTTGGTGAAATGAGAGGATGTTCTTGGGTTATTGTTTGGTCTAAGATTTCAATGGTGTTTTTGACAGGTTTGAGCTGAAATACTTTGACCCTTTTCTGGTTTTGGATGAGTTTTCAGGTGGGTTTCTCTATGTTTTTGTTCTTAGTTTTTGGTGATGAAATTGAATGGGTAGATCCATGTTGATTGGAGAGGGGAACGAAACATTTCTTATAAAAGTGTGGAAACTTCTCCCTAGTAGATGCGTTTTAGAATCAGTTGACGATGATATGTAATGGGCTAAAGCGGACAATATTTGTCAGCGGTGGGCTTGAGTTGTTACAAATGGTATTAGAGATAGACACTGGGTGGTGTGCTAGTGAGGACGTGGATTGTGAGATCCCATGTTGATTGGAGAGGGGAACGAAGCATTTCTTATAAGGGTGTGGAAACCTCTCCCTAATAGACGTGTTTTAAAACCGTGAGGCTGATGACGATACATGAGGGGCCAAAGTGGATAATACTTGCTGGTGGTGGGTTTGGGCTGTTATAAATGGTATCAGAACCAGACATTGAGCGGTGTGCCAGTGAGGACGCTAGACCCCTGAGAGGGTGGATTGTGAGATCCCACATTGGTTGGAGAGGGGAATGAAGCATTCCTTATAAGGGTGTGGAAACTTCTCCCTAGTAGATCCCACATCGTGAGATTGATGACGATACGTAACGGGTAAAAGTGGACAATATTTGCTAGTGGTGGACTTGGACGGTTACAAATGGTATCAGAGCCAGACACCGAACAATGTGCTAACGAGGACGCTGGCCTCCGAGGGGGTGGATTGTGAGATCCCACATTGGTTGGAGAGGGGAACAAAACATTCCTTATAAGGGTGTAGAAAACTCTCCCTAGTGATGGTGTTAATATAACACATGCGGAAGCAATTTGGATCTTAGGCACTTTTAGAACATCAATTATTGTAAATGACTAGCATGTTCATAAGTATTAAAACTTAATGAGTTTAAATACTAACCTTTTGTAGTTCAAACTCCTTTTGCCTCACGAACCGATTTCGAACCACCACTAGTGTCTTCTCCACTATTCTCCGGCCTTAGAACGGGATTGTGGAATCCGGTGAGTGACTAAACTTGGGAGGGATTTTGTATACGTGAAAGAGAGTGCTTGTGAGAGGTTTTTCATCAAGATGAAGAATCCCTTCCAAGTATCATGATCACTCTATTTAAAGAGTCAAGTTTGCATGTTCATGCAAACTTGAGATCACCAAATCTTGACACTTAAAATTCCACTCAAATGTTTGAGATTATGTGGCAAGCATGCATGTTTGAGTTAACCAAATTTTGACACTCAAAATTCCACTCAAACTTGTGGGGTTTATTTGGCAAACATGCAAGTTTGGTTAAACCAAATTTTGACACCTCAAAATTCCACTAACATGATTTTTCCATTAGATGAAAGTCAACATTTTGACTTTCTTCATTTTAATTAGATGAAAGTCAACATTTTGACTTTCTTCATTTTAATTCAACAATTAATTTGAATAATGAATTTCAAATTAAAGTAACATTAAATAATTAATTAAACTATTTAATTAATATTTAATATTAATTCAAATGCCAATCCCAGTCAATTCCGACACATAATTGATTAAGATATTTAAATCTTATTTAAATATCTCAGATTCTCTCTTTTCGTTTATTTCGTAAATAAAATAAAATTGCGGTTAAATATATCGTATATATGTAACGCATATTCCCTAATTTGAATTCGAACACTTCGAACTCACTCGTCACACTGTTCTATGGTTTAGTCCGATATGAGCTAGCAGAGGGACCTAATGGACCTATAGATCATGGGCTCCAACGATTCAAGATTAACCGATTAAACTCATTAACCTGGTTAACCAACATTCGTTAACTACTAGGACACTCCACTATAGCCTAGTAGTTGCACTCCCCTCACTATAGATATATTTCTGTCCATCTGATATAACCATGATTAGTAAGTCGATCCTTCACAGGTTGTTCGTAACTAGAGCTGGGTCAATTTACCGTTTTACCCCTGAAGTTACTTCTTGTTCCTTATGTCTCACTGATCCTCTAATAAACAATTGGTTTGTGGTCCAACCAGTAAACCGAATCCCTCTCAGGCCAATGAGAGGGTGGGGCCCCTTGTTCAAGACCTGGAGTCAGTGCTTAAGGGAACTACCTTTCTTCTATCCCTAAAAGTGGGTAGGAGTGAATTCCGTCTTGCACCCCACGTCCCCAGCCATTCACCCAGTCTTACCCCTGAAATGGGAGGCCTGTTGAGTCGGCGAACTAGAGCCACTCTCACCCATGCAAATCTAAGGATAATTCCGAATAAACAGGAGTTCATGGTTAGCTCAGGATTAAAACCGAGTTACCTAGGTTATCGAATGAAAAGAAAATCAGTCTCAACAGTAAACGACTTTATAAAGTGAGAGTGGTTTTCTTCATGGTCCGATCTTATGCAATACTCATTGCATAGGACGCCCCCACTCACATGTCTCCACATGCACAATTTAGTGATCGCATTGTTTATATCATATACAAAAGTGGGCCGCATCCATAGTGTCCCCAGAATAAGGTACTCAGCCTTATCCTTATACTATAGATCATTTTGACTATATACTTGAACTTGATCCACTCTTATGTCTCTACATATAGTTCAAGTAGTCATACTATAGCCAGAGTGTTCTTAGTTTATTGGATTTAGATTAATGATCGTAAAGTTCACTTTATTCAATAACAATTTTTTCTGAATAAACAACAATAATAACTTTATTGAAAATAGAATATATCTTTGTTTACAAACTATGAGTTTTAGGACATAAAACCCAACAAACTCCCACTTGGACTAAAACTCTAGTGGGGTTTTATAACGTTGAGTAGAGAGAAATACAATAAACTAGGGCATCACATACTCATGCCTTTTCTCCCACTTGCCCTAGATTACATAACTCGTAGTCCTAGACTCACTAGGTGCCCTTCAAACACTTTAGCCGTGAGGGGCTTTGTAAATGGATCAGCAATGTTGTGTTCTGAAGCTATCTGTGTGACGATCACATCTCCTCGTTGCACAATCTCCCTTATGAGATGATATTTGCGCTCAATATGTTTTCCTCGCTTATGGCTTCTTGGTTCTTTTGAATTTGCAACTGCTCCACTGTTATCACAATAAAGAGTGACGGGAAGATGCATATTTGGAACGACTTCCAAATCAGTTAAGAACTTCCTAAGCCATACAGATTCTTTCGCTGCTTCACAAGCAGCAACATACTCAGCCTCCATGGTGGAATCAGCAATGCAACCTTGCTTTATGCTTCTCCATATTACTGCTCCTCCGTTCAGAGTGAAGACAGATCCTGATGTCGATTTCCTTGTATCTACATCGGTCTGAAAATCTGAGTCAGTGTACCCTGTAAGGATCAGATCCTTAGCACCGTACATTAGCATATAGTCCCTCGTTCTCCTAAGATACTTGAGGATATTCTTAACGGCAGTCCAATGAGTACGTCCCGGATTGGACTGATATCTGCTGACAATTCCCACAGCATAGCATATGTCGGGTCGGGTACATAGCATAGCATACATCAGACTACCGACCGCTGATGCATAGGGAATGTGTTTCATATCCTCAACTTCTTGAGGTGTCTTAGGACTTTGTTCCTTCGACAAATGAACTCCATGCCTGAAAGGTAATAATCCTTTCTTGGAGTCCTGCATCTTATATCGAATCAACATTTTGTCGATGTACGATGCTTGAGACAAAGCTAGTGTTTTGTTCTTGCGATTTCGAACAATTTGGATTCCAAGAACAAACTGAGCCTCTCCCAAATCTTTCATTTGGAATTGTGTCGCCAGCCAATGCTTAATGTCAGTCAGAATTCCCACATCATTTCCAATTAGTAGGATATCGTCAACGTACAACACCAGGAAAGCTACTGTAGAGTTGACTATCCTTTTATAAACACAAGGTTCGTCAACATTCTGTTTAAAGCCATAAGATTTGATCGCAGTATCAAACTTTATGTTCCAGGATCGAGATGCTTGCTTCAACCCATAAATGGATCTTTTAAGCTTGCAAACCCTTTGCTCGTGATCCTGTTCAATGAACCCCTCTGGTTGAGCCATATAGATACTCTCTTCAAGATCGCCGTTTAGAAAAGCTGTCTTAACATCCATTTGCCAAATTTCATAATCATAAAATGTGGCAATAGACAAGAGTATTCTAATTGATTTAAGCATAGCAACAGGTGAGAAGGTTTCTTCATAGTCCACCCCCTCTCTTTGGGTATAACCCTTTGCTACTAGTCTTGCTTTAAAGGTCTGTACCTTACCGGTTTGGTCTCGTTTTCTCTTATAGATCCATTTGCAACCAATAGGTTTTACCCCATCTGGTTGATCTACAAGTTCCCAGACTGAATTGAAGTACATTGACTCCATTTCAAGATTCATGGCTTTAATCCACTGATCTCTATCAACATCATTCATTGCCTGTTTATAGGACAATGGATCCTCAACGCCATCATCAGGTATGATGACTTGAGTTTCTATCAAACCCAAGTAACGATCGGGTTGAGTTATAACCCTCCCACTACGTCGAGGCATTCTCAACTTTTGAGAAGGATGTGATTGACCAGAAGTGTCAGCTCCATCAACAACTCTGGTTGAACGACCAGCTTGATCAACAACTCTTGTTGTTTTATCAGTAACTTCTTTAGAAATCTCACTTAATACTAGTTTGCTACGAGGTTGATGATTTCTTACGTGATCTTCCTCTAAGAATGTAGCGTTCGTTGATACAAACACTCTATTTTCTTGAGGATCATAAAACAAACCACCTTTCGTCTCTTTGGGGTATCCTACGAATAGACATAATTTTGAACGACGTTCTAATTTCTTGGGATTTTGCAACAACACATGTGCTGGACATCCCCAAATTCTGAAGTGACGTAAACTACCTTTACGCCCTTTCCATAACTCATAAGGTGTTTCTGAAACACTCTTAGTAGGAACCATGTTCAAAATGTATGTAGCAGTCTCCACTGCATATCCCCAAAACGGATCGGGTAATTGAGCGAAACTCATCATGGACCGAACCATGTCCAATAGAGTTCTATTTCTCCTTTCTGATACACCATTTTGTTGAGGCACACCAGGGGCTGAGAGTTGAGACCTTATTCCATGTTCTATCATATAGTCCTGAAATCTTAAATCCATGTACTCTCCTCCTCGATCTGATCGAAGTGTTTTAATAGTTTTACCTAATAGATTCTCAACCTCAGTCTTATACTCTCTGAATTTTTCAAGAGCTTCCGACTTGTGATGCATTAGGTAAAGATAGCCATACCTTGAATAATCATCAATAAAACTGATGAAATATTCATACCCTCCTCGTGCTTTGACATTCATTGGACCACAGAGATCTGTATGCACGAGTTCTAAGGTTTCTTTGGCTCTATAGCCTTTTTCGCAAAATGATCGTTTAGTCATTTTACCCTCAAGACAAGACTCACATGGAGGTAAAGAATTGTCTTCTAACTTATTTAGAAGTCCTCTTTTAACCAATCTCTCAATCCTATTGAGATTAATGTGGCCTAGTCTTAAGTGCCAAAGATAGGTATTAGGAGAAATCTTTTGTCGCTTATTTTGAGTTTCAGCTGTTTTAAACATCTCAATATTTAAAATAGCTTTTGTTTTGCTCGGTTTTAACATATATAAGTTGTTTTCTAGTTTTGCAGAACAAATATGAATACCTCTTTTGCAAATGAACACTTCATTGATTTCAAAAGATACTTTATACAACTGTTCTAATAAACAAGAGATGGATATTAGATTTCTTTTCATTCCAGGAACAAAAAGTACATTATCTAATATAATGAATCTATCTCCAAAAAACAACTTTAAATTTCCTACTGATCTTGCTGAGACAACCTCTCCTGTTCCAACCCTGAGTGTTATCTCGCCGTCCGCAAGCATTCTCCAGGAGCTAGTTTCCTGGTAAAAAGAACAAATATGATTAGTCGCCCCTGAATCTAGTATCCAAGTTGAGTTGTCATACTCTACTAAACACATTTCTACAACGAGTAAATCATATTTACCTTGTTGTGTCTTTTCGGCTTTCTTCTCTGCAAGGTATTTTGGGCAGTTTCTCTTCCAGTGCCCGTTTTCGTTGCAATGGAAACATTTTCCTTTATCTACTTTTTGAACCTTGTTCTTGCGGTTAGTAGGAATCTTATTTTTCCCTTTTCCCTTCTTCTTCATCAAAACACTTTTAGAAGTTGAAGGTCCAGACTTATTTTTGGAGGACGATCCTCGTAGTAATTTCTTGGAGATAGCAACATTTGCTTCTCCTGTTTGTCCCTTGTTTGTTAAGAGGGACTGATAAGTCTGTAGCTCATTGAGAAGAGCAGTCAAGTTATATTCTATTTTGTTCATAACCACATTGGTGCGGAACTGGAAGAAGCTCTTCGGAAGAGACATCATGATAAAACTGACTTGACTCTTCTCATCAATGACAGCTTCATTTTCTTCTGCCACATTGAAATGGACCATCATGTCCAGGACATGTTCTCTAACTGAGGTCCCTTCTTTCATACGGCAGTTGTAAATGTATTTTATGGCTTCATGTCTAAGGGAGAAGGACGGTTGTCCAAACATCCCTTTTAGAGATTCCATAATCTCTTTAGCAGTACCCATAACATCGTGTTTCTTAGCCAAAACATCAGATATGCTGGCTAGAATGTACACTCGGGCTTTGTCATTTGCCTTTATCCATCTGTCATATGCATCCCGAGCTGTTCGGTTTGCATTTGAGTTTGGGTTTGGAGGACACTCCTCAGTTAAAACAAACTTTAAATCATCAATGACCAGTATTGTGTTTAGGTTTGATTTCCAAGTTGTGTAGTTGTCGCCGTTTAATTTCTCAGAAGCGAGTAATTGTACTATTGAGTTTGTCATGCTGTGATATAAAGAAAATTCTATTAGTGATTTTGACTTAATCCTGTTTAATCCAATCAGTTTTAGCAAATGTAATAATGTACCCAAATCATTATTAATTTGCAACGATACTTTAGTGAGTTAGAGCAACTGCTACCGAGGGGCAGTCAATCACTCATTCACTAAACCAAGACATTCTTGACTTAAACACTAATCCCAGAATAACTCTTGTTCCTATAGTGTTTTAGTTATCGCTATTTTGGTCAAGAATATACTAACTCTTAGTAATTCTTCGCAAGTGTGACCCACCAATTTCAGACCTCAGAAATCGGCCCCAACAACGCTATCGAATGAAAAGGCCAAAGTTGGGAATGGACCTAAGAAATCCTATCCATTTCTGGAGTTTGCGTTGTTCCGACTCCCATGTTACGACCCTCCGAATGGGTAGTTGCTCTAGGGCAACATGCAGGCGGAACATGGGAATCTCACGGTGCAACCTAGTGGTGGAGACCATAGGACGTGTTGACTTCCTTCTCCCACTTACTATAAATACTTTCTCAATTCCCCTTGTTATTGACTCATGCAAATACCTTCCGAATGGAGGACGCTCCCAGGGCGACACGAGGCCGAGCATGAATCTCACTGTGTGAATTTTACAGAGAGCGTGAAGAGAAAACGATGTATCTTATACACCTTTTTCCTCCCACTAAGTATTTTATATGGTTGGGTATACTCATTACTTAAGTATATTCCGGCTAATTAAATATAACTTAAGTCTAGGTGATTTTTCTAAATCTTAAATCACTTAAGCATGCTCATAAAACTCGGCTAACTAAGCTCAAGTACTGGTCCGATCTCCAGGTAGTAGGTGTTCCGTAAACCGTCAACTTAAGTACCTTCAGCCTTAGACAAGATCGTGCCAGGTGAGCTTTCTCGTAACCGCAATTTTATAAGACATCGACCCCTTTTAACTGTTAAAATTGATCGTGCTCGGTTCTTAACCCTTAGTGAGCATGCTGTTATCTTTATTATAGATTTTAACGTCTACCTCATTTTATGACGTTGAAAATAACCTATAACATGCTTTATATAACAATTTATATAATCATCCATTCCATGCAATAATATAACAATTTATATCTATCACTCATGGAACCCTAAGACATGCATACTATACATTATAACACTTATAACATACTTGGAATGCATGAAACATGCTTAGCCTATGGTGGGATTTTAAATCTATATGACATACTTTATGCATATACATTTACTATTTAATTAAAACATACATTCATAATGCATAATTAATTAAACACACTAAAGTGGGTTGGTTTTGGCATTTTAAAGCAAGCAATTAACTAAATTATTACATTAATAACTAAAAATAACTTGAGCCGCTCCCGACGATCACGAACTGGACCAACCAACCCTTAAAAACGTTCAATCGGTCCCCAACGACAGAAAAAACACCCGAACCGCCTCTTCCATCCTCTTCGGTTCAGCTTGCTTATCTCTTCCATTTTCGATCAATTACAACCTAAAGTGGACTCTAATGACTTTATAAAAATTACAGACCTTTCTTCATTTATTAAAGCCCATACACCTTAGGCTTATTACAATAATTGTATCAAATGGAAGCATAAAAAAAATGCCAAAACCAAAACCATCCACTTTAGCAACCACAAATTTCATGCATGAAATGGTACCCACCATGATCAAATTAATGTAAATAAAGTGCCTAAAACTTGCTCTGATACCAATTGATGGTGTTAATATAACACATGCGGAAGCAATTTGGATCTTAGGCACTTTTAGAACATCAATTATTGTAAATGACTAGCATGTTCATAAGTATTAAAACTTAATGAGTTTAAATACTAACCTTTTGTAGTTCAAACTCCTTTTGCCTCACGAACCGATTTCGAACCACCACTAGTGTCTTCTCCACTATTCTCCGGCCTTAGAACGGGATTGTGGAATCCGGTGAGTGACTAAACTTGGGAGGGATTTTGTATACGTGAAAGAGAGTGCTTGTGAGAGGTTTTTCATCAAGATGAAGAATCCCTTCCAAGTATCATGATCACTCTATTTAAAGAGTCAAGTTTGCATGTTCATGCAAACTTGAGATCACCAAATCTTGACACTTAAAATTCCACTCAAATGTTTGGGATTATGTGGCAAGCATGCATGTTTGAGTTAACCAAATTTTGACACTCAAAATTCCACTCAAACTTGTGGGGTTTATTTGGCAAACATGCAAGTTTGGTTAAACCAAATTTTGACACCTCAAAATTCCACTAACATGATTTTTCCATTAGATGAAAGTCAACATTTTGACTTTCTTCATTTTAATTAGATGAAAGTCAACATTTTGACTTTCTTCATTTTAATTCAACAATTAATTTGAATAATGAATTTCAAATTAAAGTAACATTAAATAATTAATTAAACTATTTAATTAATATTTAATATTAATTCAAATGCCAATCCCAGTCAATTCCGACACATAATTGATTAAGATATTTAAATCTTATTTAAATATCTCAGATTCTCTCTTTTCGTTTAATTCGTAAATAAAATAAAATTGCGGTTAAATATATCGTATATATGTAACGCATATTCCCTAATTTGAATTCGAACACTTCGAACTCACTCGTCACACTGTTCTATGGTTTAGTCCGATATGAGCTAGCAGAGGGACCTAATGGACCTATAGATCATGGGCTCCAACGATTCAAGATTAACCGATTAAACTCATTAACCTGGTTAACCAATATTCGTTAACTACTAGGACACTCCACTATAGCCTAGTAGTTGCACTCCCCTCACTATAGATATATTTCTGTCCATCTGATATAACCATGATTAGTAAGTCGATCCTTCACAGGTTGTTCGTAACTAGAGCTGGGTCAATTTACCGTTTTACCCCTGAAGTTACTTCTTGTTCCTTATGTCTCACTGATCCTCTAATAAACAATTGGTTTGTGGTCCAACCAGTAAACCGAATCCCTCTCAGGCCAATGAGAGGGTGGGGCCCCTTGTTCAAGACCTGGAGTCAGTGCTTAAGGGAACTACCTTTCTTCTATCCCTAAAAGTGGGTAGGAGTGAATTCCGTCTTGCACCCCACGTCCCCAGCCATTCACCCAGTCTTACCCCTGAAATGGGAGGCCTGTTGAGTCGGCGAACTAGAGCCACTCTCACCCATGCAAATCTAAGGATAATTCCGAATAAACAGGAGTTCATGGTTAGCTCAGGATTAAAACCGAGTTACCTAGGTTATCGAATGAAAAGAAAATCAGTCTCAACAGTAAACGACTTTATAAAGTGAGAGTGGTTTTCTTCATGGTCCGATCTTATGCAATACTCATTGCATAGGACGCCCCCACTCACATGTCTCCACATGCACAATTTAGTGATCGCATTGTTTATATCATATACAAAAGTGGGCCGCATCCATAGTGTCCCCAGAATAAGGTACTCAGCCTTATCCTTATACTATAGATCATTTTGACTATATACTTGAACTTGATCCACTCTTATGTCTCTACATATAATTCAAGTAGTCATACTATAGCCAGAGTGTTCTTAGTTTATTGGATTTAGATTAATGATCGTAAAGTTCACTTTATTCAATAACAATTTTTACTGAATAAACAACAATAATAACTTTATTGAAAATAGAATATATCTTTGTTTACAAACTATGAGTTTTAGGACATAAAACCCAACACCTAGTAGATGCGTGGTGTAGAAAACTCTCCCTAGTAGATGCGTTTTAAAATCGTGAGACTGATGGCGATATGTAACAGATCAAAGCGGACAGTATTTGTTAGCTGTGGGTTTGGGCTGTTACAAATGGTATCAAAGCCAGACACCGGACAATGTGCCAACGAAGACGCTGGCCCCCCAAGGGAGGTGGATTGTGAGGACAATGTGCCAACGAGGACACTGGCCCCTCAAGGGGGGTGGATTGTGAGATCCCATATTGGTTGGAGGGGGGAACGGAGTATTCATTATAAGGGTGTGGAAATCTCTCCGTAGTAGACGTATTTTAAAATAGTGAGACTGACGACGATACGTAATGGGCCAAAGCGGACAATATCTACTAGCGGTGAACTTAGGTTGTCACGACATATGCTTATGATATTTGCTTCTTGAACTTTGCAGTTACTGCCCCAGCTGGGTTCCCAGATCATCCACATAGAGGTTTGGAATTTGGATATTTGATTGCTGGTGTTCTTATTGATCTTGATTATGATTAAGATTAATACATTTTGTTAACTTTGTTATCATTCTTTGAGTTGGAACAGGATTTGAGACAGTGACCTACATGTTACAGGTATGACCAATTCATGACCTCACCACAAAACTCAGTTTCTTGGGTCTGTTTTGATGACTTTACGTGTGAGATCTCACGTTGATTGGAGAGGGGAACGAGTGTCAGCGAGGACGCTGGCTCCGACATTCTTTCTAAGAGTGTGGAAACCTCTCCCTAGTAGACGCGTTTTAAAAACCCTGAGGGGAAGTCCAAAAGGGAAAGTCCAAAGAGGACAATACCTACCAGCAGTGGGCTTGGGCCGTTACAAATGATATTAGAGCCAGACACCGGACAATGTGCTAGCGAGGAGACTGAAACCCAAAGGGGGGTGGACACCATGTGGTGTGCTAGCGAGGACGCTGAGCCCCGAAGGGGGTGGATTGTGGGTCTCACACCGATTGGAGAGGGGAAAGAGTGCCAACGAGGCCGCTGGGTTCTGAAGGGCGGTGGATTGTGAGATCCCACATTTGTTGGAAAGGGGAACAAAACATTCTTTATAAGAGTGTAGAAATCTCTCCTCGTTTTAAAACCTTAAGGGAAGCCCGGAAAGGAAGACTAAAAAAGGACAATATCTGCTAACGGTGGGCTTGGGTCATTACAACTACTCCTTTTGAAATTAGCATCCATCGAATCAAGATAAGTATATATTTTGAAATTAAGAGCATCTCGAGTCTCCAACCAACGTGGTTTCTAAAATGTGTATGCTAGGGAGAGGTTTCCACACTCTTATAAGGAATGTTTCGTTCTTCTCTCCAACCAGCGTGAGATCTCACAATCCACCCCCTTGGGGGCCAGCGTCCTTGTTGGCACACCGCTTGGTGTCTTGATACCATTTGTAACAGCTCAAGCCCACTGTTGGCAAATATTATCCTCTTTAGACTTTCCCTTTCGGGCTTCCCCTCAAGGTTTTTAAAACGAGTCTGCTAGGGAGAGGTTTCCACACCCTTATAACGAAGGTTTCGTTCTTCTCTCCAACCAACTTGAGATCTTACCATCCACCCCCTTGGTGGCCCAACATCCTCACTGGCACACCGCCCGGTGTCCTGATATCATTTGTAACAACCCAAGCCCACCACTAGCAGATATTGTTCTCTCTGGTCTTTTCCTTTCGGGTTTCCCCTCAAAGTTTTTAAAACGCGTTTAGGGAGAGGTTTCCACACCGTTATAAGGAATGTTTCGTTCTCCTCTCCAACCAACGTGGGANGAACTTAGGTTGTCACGACATATGCTTATGATATTTGCTTCTTGAACTTTGCAGTTACTGCCCCAGCTGGGTTCCCAGATCATCCACATAGAGGTTTGGAATTTGGATATTTGATTGCTGGTGTTCTTATTGATCTTGATTATGATTAAGATTAATACATTTTGTTAACTTTGTTATCATTCTTTGAGTTGGAACAGGATTTGAGACAGTGACCTACATGTTACAGGTATGACCAATTCATGACCTCACCACAAAACTCAGTTTCTTGGGTCTGTTTTGATGACTTTACGTGTGAGATCTCACGTTGATTGGAGAGGGGAACGAGTGTCAGCGAGGACGCTGGCTCCGACATTCTTTCTAAGAGTGTGGAAACCTCTCCCTAGTAGACGCGTTTTAAAAACCCTGAGGGGAAGTCCAAAAGGGAAAGTCCAAAGAGGACAATACCTACCAGCAGTGGGCTTGGGCCGTTACAAATGATATTAGAGCCAGACACCGGACAATGTGCTAGCGAGGAGACTGAAACCCAAAGGGGGGTGGACACCATGTGGTGTGCTAGCGAGGACGCTGAGCCCCGAAGGGGGTGGATTGTGGGTCTCACACCGATTGGAGAGGGGAAAGAGTGCCAACGAGGCCGCTGGGTTCTGAAGGGCGGTGGATTGTGAGATCCCACATTTGTTGGAAAGGGGAACAAAACATTCTTTATAAGAGTGTAGAAATCTCTCCTCGTTTTAAAACCTTAAGGGAAGCCCGGAAAGGAAGACTAAAAAAGGACAATATCTGCTAACGGTGGGCTTGGGTCATTACAACTACTCCTTTTGAAATTAGCATCCATCGAATCAAGATAAGTATATATTTTGAAATTAAGAGCATCTCGAGTCTCCAACCAACGTGGTTTCTAAAATGTGTATGCTAGGGAGAGGTTTCCACACTCTTATAAGGAATGTTTCGTTCTTCTCTCCAACCAGCGTGAGATCTCACAATCCACCCCCTTGGGGGCCAGCGTCCTTGTTGGCACACCGCTTGGTGTCTTGATACCATTTGTAACAGCTCAAGCCCACTGTTGGCAAATATTATCCTCTTTAGACTTTCCCTTTCGGGCTTCCCCTCAAGGTTTTTAAAACGAGTCTGCTAGGGAGAGGTTTCCACACCCTTATAACGAAGGTTTCGTTCTTCTCTCCAACCAACTTGAGATCTTACCATCCACCCCCTTGGTGGCCCAACATCCTCACTGGCACACCGCCCGGTGTCCTGATATCATTTGTAACAACCCAAGCCCACCACTAGCAGATATTGTTCTCTCTGGTCTTTTCCTTTCGGGTTTCCCCTCAAAGTTTTTAAAACGCGTTTAGGGAGAGGTTTCCACACCGTTATAAGGAATGTTTCGTTCTCCTCTCCAACCAACGTGGGACCTCATAACTTCTGATTAGAAAACAGTAATACTAATGTTAAGGTCGTGAAGAACACGTTTGATTTGACGCTATACAATTCATTTATTCACTAATACGTTAAAAAGAAAAGACACAAATTGGGTCGTTTTTAGTTGTGGGGTGTTAGAAAGTAGACACAACCCATTGATTGTTACCTGGTTGGGTCCACAGGGAAGTGTGACACATGAAGATTTTGAAGGTCACAAGGGAACAATAGGAGCAGGTGACTTGCAGTGGATGACTGCAGGTAGAGGTATTGTACATTCAGAAATGCCTGCAGCCCAAGGTACCCAAAGGGGCCTCCAGCTATGGATCAACCTCTCTTCCAAGAACAAAATGTAAGAACCACCTTTTTTATGCACTTTTTTTCCTATTAACTTTTATAAATTGGGTATCATGGGTCCCACGGTAACGGTCCAAGCCCACCGTTAACAGATATTGTCTTCCTCTTTGGGCTTTCCCTTGAGGTTTTTAAACGCGTCAGCTAAGAAGAGGTTTCCACACCCTTATAAAAAATGTTTCGTTTCCCTCTCCAACCAATGTGGAATCTCACAATCCACCCCCTTCCAGGGCCTAGCGTCCTCGCTGGCACACCGCTTGGTATCACCTCTCCTTCGCAGTTCAGCCTCCTCGCTGGCACATCGCATGGTGTCTGGCATTGATACCATTTGTAATGGCCCAAGCCCACCGCTAGCAGATATTGTCATTTTTGGGCTTCCCATTTCGGACTTCCCCTAAAGATTTTTAAAATGCGTCTGCTAGGGAGTGGTTTCCACACCCTTATAAACCACTCCCTTATAAACAATGCTTCGTTCCCCTCTTCAATTGGTGTGGGATCTCACAATCCACCTCTTTCAAGGCCTAGCGTCCTCACTGACATACCACTTGGTATCCATCCCCCTTCAAGGTTCAGCCTCCTCGCTAGCACATCGCTCGGTGTCTGGCACTGATACCATTTGTAACGGCCTAAACCCACCGCAACAGATATTGTCTTCTTTGGGCTTTCTTTTTCGGGCTTTTCCTCACTGTTTTTAACACGCGTCTGCTAGGAAGAGGTTTCCACACTCTTATAAACAATGCCTCGTTCCCCTCTCCAACCGATGTGGGATCTCACAATCCACCCCCTTTAGGGCCCAGTGTCTTTGCTTGCACACCACCTGGTATACACCCCCCTTCGGGGTTCAGCCTCCTTGTTGCACATCGCCCGGTGTCTGGCACTGATACCATTTGTAACAGCCCAAACCCACCGCTAGCAGATATTGTCCTCTTTGGGCTTTTCTTTTGAGACTTACCCTTAAGACTTTTAAAACGCGTCTATTAGGAAGAGTTTTCTACATCCTTATAAAGAATGTTTCGTTCCGCTCTCCAACCGATGTGGGATCTCACACCCACTGTTTGTATACTCATAGCCCACGCTCGCTTTTCTCGAGTAATACCTCATTCACGCTAAAACCAGCTCGACGAGCACTTAGATGAAGACTTAATTTGGAGAACTTAAGAAGGGTATTTCCAAACATTCCAAGTCCTTACAGCCAAATGATTAACTAATGCTTTGTCCACAAACAACCATTATGATTTTTCATGATAAAGGTGCTTTTGAGTGAAGCACACTTTGTATGTGGAAGATCAACTTCAACAACCTTTCTTTTGCTTCTGAATCAATCTTGTCAAGTATTTGTTGTGTTGTGCTGTCTTATCACTTATCACATTTTTCCTTTATTAAATCTTTTGAACTACTTGTAATCCCAAAGACTTAGAGCTTTGTGGACTCATAAGTTAGTTCACTTGTCGGATCGATACGTCGATGGAGCGGACTTTGCCTAGACAAACCGTCGACTCCCTCCAATGCTTTGTGGATAGATAAAATAGTGTAGTGGCTAGTTCGTTGATATAGTTAGGACTCGAGATGCTCTTAACTTTGAAAGATATGCTTATCTTGATTCGATGGATGCTATCTAGTATAGATCGTGTAAATTTCAGAAAGAGTAGTTGTAACGGCTTAAGCCCACTGTTAGCAGATATTGTCCTATTTGGGCTTTCCCTTTTGGACTTCCCCTCAAAGTTTTAAAACGCGTCTGTTAGGGAGAGGTTTCCACACCCTTATAAGAATGTTTCGTTCTTCTCTCCAAACGATGTGGGATCTCACAATCCACCCCCCTTTGGGGCCCAACGTCCTCGCTAGCACACCGCCTGGTGTCCACCCCCCTTCGAGGTTTAGTCTCCTCACTGGCCCATCACCCGATGTCTGGCTCTGATACCATTTGTAGCGGCCCAAGTTCGCCGCTAGCAGATATTGTTCTCTTTGGGCTTTTCCTTCGGTTTTCCCCTCAAGATTTTAAAACGCGTTTGCTAGGGAGAGGTTTTCAGACCCTTATAAAAAAATGCTTCATTCCCCTTTCAATTGATGGGAGATCTCATAATCCACCTCCCTTTGGGACCTAGCGTCCTTGCTGGCACAATGCCTGATGTCCACCCCCCTTCAAGGGTCAGCCTCCTCGTTGGCACATCGTCCGGTGTCTGGCTCTGATACCCATTTGTAACGGCCAAAGTTCGCTGCCAGCAGATATTATCCTCTTTGGGCTTTTCCTTTCGGGCTTCCCTTCAAAAAATTTGAACACAACTTCCAAGGAAAGGTTTCCACACCCTTATAAAGAATGTTTCGTTCCCCTCTCCAACCGATGGGGGATCTCACAAATCCACCGCCCTTCAAGGTCCAACGTCCTTGTTGGCACTTGTTCCTCTCCAATTGATATGGGACCCCCAATTCACTCTTGACACATCGCTCGGTGTCTAGCATTGTTACCATTTGTAACGACCCAAGCCTACCGCTAGCAGATATTGTCCTCTTTGGGCTTTCCCTCAAGGTTTTAAAACACGTATGCTAAGGAGAGGTTTCCACACCCTTGTAAAAAATGCTTCATTCCCCTCTCCAACTGGTGTGGGATCTCACAATCCACCACCCTTCAGAGCCCAACGTCCTCGTTGGCACTTGTCCCTCTCCAATCGATATGGGACCCCCAATTCACTCGGGCACATCACCCGGTGTCTGGCACTGATACCATTTGTAACAACCCAAGTCCACCGCTAGTAGATATTGCTCTCTTTAGGCTTTCCCTTCCGGCCTTCCCCTCAAGGTTTTAAAACGCGTCTATTAGGGAAAGGTTTCCACACCCTTATAAAAAATGCTTCGTCCCCCTACAACGGATATGGGATCTCAGAGTAGTTACAATAGGAAACGACGTAAATCTCATTGTCTAGTTGAAATTTTCGTTTCGTTTCATACGTATCTTATAAGAAAGCTAGACATAGATTCCCACAAGCTTTTGTAACACTTCCTTTTATGAATCTCAGGATTGAACCAAACTACCAAGAAGTTTCAAGCAAGGAAATCCCAGAAGCTACCAAAGATGGAGTGCAAGTGAAAGTAATAGCCGGTGAGGCATTGGGAGCAAAATCACCAATCTACACAAGAACACCAACCATGTACTTAGACTTCACTCTCAAGCCAAAAGCTCATCTCCAGCAGCCGATCCCGTCATCCTGGAACGCGTTCGTTTACGTTCTTGAGGGCGAAGGCATCTTCGGCAGTTCGAAGGCGACGTCGACGACAGCACATAACCTTCTTCTGCTCGGGTTCGGGGACGGTTTAGAGGTGTGGAATAAGTCAGGCAAGGCTCTGAGGTTCATTTTGGTAGGAGGTGAACCATTGAGTGAGGCTGTTGTGCAATTTGGGCCATTTGTGATGAACACTCAAGAGGAAATTGACCAAACAATTGATGATTTTGATAATTATACCAATGGGTTTGAGAAAGCAAGGCATTGGAGATCAGAAGCTGCAATTTCTCTTGGGTTCTAACCCTTTTTTTTTTCTTTGTTCATAACAAAAAAAACCATTGTTCATTGGTTCAATCCGTTTCCCCTTAATCAATAGTTATAATCTTCGTTTCAACCTCACCCTTTGTGAGATCCTACTGTGAGGGAAGGAGAACAAACCACCATTTAAAAAGGTGTGGAAACCTTCCCTCAGCATACGCGTTTTAAAGCCTTGAGGGAAAGCCCGAAAGAGAAAGCCCAAAGAGGACAATATCTACTAGCGGTGGATCTGAGTCGTTACAAATGGTATCAGAGCCAGACACCGGACGATGTGTCAGCCTTCTCGCTGTTCCTCGCTCTTCCCCGAAGGGGGTAGACATAAGGCAGTGTGCCAGTAAGGACGCTGGGCCCCAAAGGGGGGTGGATTTGGGGGGCGGTCCCACACTCTTCCCCGAAAGGGGGTAGACATAAGGCGGTGTGCTAAGGACGCTGGGCCCCAAAGGGGAGTGGATTTGGGGGGGTGGATTTGGGGGCGGTCCCACATCGATTGGAGGAAGGAAAGAGTGCCCGTAAGGATGCTGGCCCCAAAAGGGGGTGGATTTGGGGGGGTGGATTTGGGCGGTCCCACATCGATTGGAGGAAGGAAAGAGTGCCCGTAAGGATGTTGGCCCCAAAAGGGGTGGATTTGGGGGCGGTTCCACATCGATTGGAGGAAGGAAAGAGTGCCAGCGAGGACGCTGGGCCCCGAAGAGGGGTGGATTGTGATGTTCCACGTTGGTTGGGGAGGAGAACAAACCACCATTTATAAGGGTGTGGAAACCTTCTCTTAGCAGACGCGTTTTAAAGCCTTGAGGGGAAGCTCGAAAGGGAAAGCCCAAAGAGGACAATATCTGCTAGCGGTGGATCTGGGTCGTTACACCCACATCGATTGGAGAGTAGAACGAAACATTCCTTACAAGGGTGTGGAAACCTCTATGTAGTAGACACGTTTTAAAACTGTGAGACTGACAACGATACATAACGAACCAAAACATACAATAAGGACAATATCTGCTAGCGGTGGATCTGGGTCGTTACACCCACATCGATTGGAGAGTGGAACGAAACATTCCTTACAAGGGTGTGGAAACCTCTATGTAGTAGACACGTTTTAAAACTGTGAGACTGACAACGATACATAACGAACCAAAACATACAATAAGGACAATATCTGCTAGCGGTGGATCTGGGTCGTTACACCCACATCGATTGGAGAGTGGAACGAAACATTCCTTACAAGGGTGTGGAAACCTCTATGTAGTAGACACGTTTTAAAACTGTGAGACTGACAACGATACATAACGAACCAAAACATACAATATCTGCTTGCGGTAAACTTGAGTTGTTACAAATGGTATCAGAGCCAATCACCAGGAGGTGCAAGACACTGGTCGGAATAAGGCTAGATCCTCTCTCTAGCAGATAAAACTCAAAGAGGACAATATCTATTAGCGGTTGGTTGGGGCCATTACATCTTTAACTTTAACTCAAAGAGGACAATATTTCTCAGCTGTTGGTTGAAAACTCAAAGAGAACAATATCTATTAGCGAATGATTAAGCATAGATGGAACGGCCGAATTGAATATATATATATATATATATATATATATATATATATTAATTTTAACATTAAAAAATAAAGTTGAAAGAACAAATTTGAATTTTTATTTTTATTAATTTCCCTTTAATTTTGGTCCTCCCAATTTTATGTTTGTGGACCAAACCAATAATTGATGTTCCCCAACTTTCCTTCAAAAAAAGTGGCCAATCGGTATAAATTCAAAGTGGAAAAAAAAAAATTGTTATTATTAATTGTTATTTATTTTTTCCTTTTTATTTTAAATTCCTATATATATATATAATGTTTAATTATTAAATACGAGCCTATGTTATATCGATTTACATAAAGTAGAGGAGTATACGAGCTAAGTTGACTTAAGTTGAAATTTTTTTAGACCAATTTAGAATTTAGAATGAGTTGGATTGGTGACACGAGTAACTCAACACCTCAACCCTCTACATTACAAATGTTAAATATTTTAAATCTTTTTTAAATTAGGGTAAGGGGTTGGGTTGGGTCGGGTTAGGTTGTAGCCCTATTTTCCAGTTTATTGGGTTGACTTGACAAAAAAAAAATGTCAACCCCAAATAACTGAATTTTCGATCTTCTAAAAATTCAATGAAAATAATAATAATAATAATAATAATAATTCAACCTAACCTTTTATGGTAGGGTTTCGAACACTTATTTTTGCAGATATTTATAGATGGTAAATAAAATAAATATAATTTTAATGAAAAAATTAATACGATAGGAGACCGTAATTAACTAATCTCTTATTTATTCTTCTCTCGATATTTAACTTTATCTTATTGTCAAATTGTGACTTTTACCATGAGCAATAAATACGTCATTTAATATAATTTTGTATGGTTCCTACTATGACCTAAAATATATTTTGAACCATTTATATTTTTCATTATTTTTTTAGTAATAAGACTATTATTTAATTATTTCAATAGATCAAATGATTTAATTTTATGAAAGTATGTAGCAGTGAGTCTGAGCGGTTACAAATAGTGTTAGAGCTAGTCATCGAGTTGTGTGCTAGCGAGGACACTGGGTGTCATGATCATGCTTGTCCAAGGCGTGTTGTCTATGGCCGCATGTTGGATGTCTCAATCATGCTTGTCCAAGACATGTTGTTTATGGTCACATGTCTGTTTCAATTTAAATAGTCCTTATTGTTTTATGTTGTGTCAATGCATGACTGTTCACCAAAATCATGTCTACACCCTAATGTTAAAATACCCCAAAATGTAGTATAAGAGTATGCGAAGCTTATGTGCTATTTGAGTCGTGACGTTGCTTTCTTCAATTCTTTCAAATCGTTTTCAAATTTATTTTCTCGCTTACATGACTCGTGGTCCAAGCATACGTCAATGTTATCCACGACGTCCAAATTTCTCACAACTAACTTGTTTGTTGGGTTAAAACAAGTGTCGTACAATCCTTGTCCCGCTGTCGCTAGAGTGCAGTTGTGACATTGGGCCCCCAAATGGGGGTAGATTGTCTCAAAACCTCTCCCTAATAAACACGTTTTAAAATCGTAAGACTAACGACGATACTTAACCGATCGCAACGAACAATATTTATTAGTAGTGGCCTTCAGCTGTTTTTGTCCCGTATTTATTTCTTAAAAAATACTCACTTTCACACTATTTCTTCCCAATAATAAATTATTAGCTCATTTTCTTTTCAATCTACCTTAATATTGATATAAATGTTTTTCAAAAAAGAAAAAAAAAAAAAAAAAAATCAAAGTTGGAGCCAATTAAAAAAAAAAATAATAATAAAAAAAAAATAAATTCCTTTTTCTTTAATGGAGTCTATATTATTTTAATTTTAATTTCTTGTTATTATCATTTCATTTCATTACAATTATCCCTAATTTTTTAAATTTATTAAAATATAACCATTTATTTTATTTTATTTAAAAATTAAACACATTCTGGAAAATAGGTGGCTCTACCAACAAAAACTCATCTACGTATTATTGCGATACCTTCCTACCTTCCTCAAGTGTCAAATGTGATGCTATACCTAATTGTTTAAATCAGATCTCAATTTTGGTACAACGAGAAGGAATTTACTATGGTCAGTGGATTTGTGGAACTAATCATGCCTTTACGCGTGTGCCGGTATCTTTCTCGGGTGTCAAATGTGATGCTGTACCTAATTAATTGTTTAAATCAGATCTCAATTTTGGTACAACGAGAACGATTTTACTATGGTTAGTGCAGTGAGATTTGTGGAACTAACCATGCCTTTACGCGTGTGCCCGGAAACATAGGCCAACTGCTGAATCCACTCTCGCTCAGCCGTACCACCCAAGGTGCGAGCCACCCAGAGAAGCAAGCTATTACAGCTAGTAAGCTATTTTTGTTTTGAAATTTATGTTTTTAGCATATAATAATTTTTTATAAAAAAAAAAAATCTAAAAATTATTTTTTATATTTTTAAAATTGTCTAAAATACCACCATTTTTTTTAATATACCAAAAATAAAATTCTCATCAAATATACTAAGCCTTGTAATGTTTTTATTTTTTTTCCAAATAAATAAATAAATAAATAAATAATATCCATTTTTCCAAAGAACATATTTATCATTTAATAAATAATTATAATTTCAAAACTAAAAATATCTTCTTCTTCTTCATCTTCTTCTTCTTCTCTGTTAGAGAGAGAGAGACAGTTTTAGAGAGAGAAAAGCTTGGAAAGGTAAAACCGATCTTCTTCTTCTCTCTCCCTTGTCTCTTTCAGAAAGAGATGAACAATTCTATCTCTCTCTGAGAATCCATGGAGAAACAAGCTTACACGCAGAGATTGAGTGAAACCCAAGCCATGGGAATGGATTTCAGAAGCTTTTGAAAGCATACAGAGATCATTGTTGCTTCATTTGATTCTCTTGTTCACTTTTTCTCTCTCTCTCTCTCTCTCTCTCTCTCTTGGTCTTTTTCAGCCGTTTCCGCCATGAACGGCAAAACCCAAGCTCTGTTACTGAAGATCCTCTTCCTTCTCTTCGCCTTCAACACCCTAACTCTCTGCATTTACTTCACTGCCCATTACAAAACATCCTCGTCTAGTTCCTCTCACCGGAAACCCACATCGGAAAACCGCTTCCCCTTCCCGGAAAACCGACGTTCTTCCAAGCCCTGGCCCATTTTGCCCTCTTATCTTCCTTGGTCTCACTCATCCACTGTCCCTCTGCGTTCCTGTGAGGCTTATTTCGGCAATGGCTTCAACCGCCGTGTAGATCTTTTAAAACCTAATCTCGCCGGAAAACTCGCCGGATGGTTCCGATGCTGGTATAGCGAGACGCTCGCGAGTTCAATATGTGAGGGAGCGAGAGTCCGAATGTGGCCGGAGAGGATTTCCATGTCCCGAGGAGGCGAGAGGATTGAAGAAGTGATCGGAAGGAAGGAAGAGACGGAGTTGCCCAAATTTCGGGACGGCGCTTTTGAACTAGACGGCGGCGATACCGTCGCGGGCAAGGAAAGGGTTCTAGCGGATGAGAAATTTCTTAATGGATTCGTTCCGGCAGGGGAGATTCAGAGCCACACCATGCGCGCATTGTTTGGATCATTCCGAGTTGTTTCTGGGAATGATTTCGATTGCCAAGAGGTAGATTATAACTGTTCATCACTCATTTAAAGCTCTTGTTCTTCCATTTCTACATCCATCCATGTTTGAACAGAAACATTTATGGGATTCTGTGAATTGGGATCCCTTAAACTGACCTCATAATCAACTCATCTTTGTTTTTTTGGGCTTTGGAGCTTCTGTTCTTCCATTTCTGCACTGTTTTTCATTGAAACTGATGAAGATGAAGGCCCCATTCTTAGTTTAGAGTATTAGTTTATGATTCTCCATGATTGAACAACAAGTTTTATGGGTTTCTGTGATTGAGATNAGGAATTTACTATGGTCAGTGGATTTGTGGAACTAATCATGCCTTTACGCGTGTGCCGGTATCTTTCTCGGGTGTCAAATGTGATGCTGTACCTAATTAATTGTTTAAATCAGATCTCAATTTTGGTACAACGAGAACGATTTTACTATGGTTAGTGCAGTGAGATTTGTGGAACTAACCATGCCTTTACGCGTGTGCCCGGAAACATAGGCCAACTGCTGAATCCACTCTCGCTCAGCCGTACCACCCAAGGTGCGAGCCACCCAGAGAAGCAAGCTATTACAGCTAGTAAGCTATTTTTGTTTTGAAATTTATGTTTTTAGCATATAATAATTTTTTATAAAAAAAAAAAATCTAAAAATTATTTTTTATATTTTTAAAATTGTCTAAAATACCACCATTTTTTTTAATATACCAAAAATAAAATTCTCATCAAATATACTAAGCCTTGTAATGTTTTTATTTTTTTTCCAAATAAATAAATAAATAAATAAATAATATCCATTTTTCCAAAGAACATATTTATCATTTAATAAATAATTATAATTTCAAAACTAAAAATATCTTCTTCTTCTTCATCTTCTTCTTCTTCTCTGTTAGAGAGAGAGAGACAGTTTTAGAGAGAGAAAAGCTTGGAAAGGTAAAACCGATCTTCTTCTTCTCTCTCCCTTGTCTCTTTCAGAAAGAGATGAACAATTCTATCTCTCTCTGAGAATCCATGGAGAAACAAGCTTACACGCAGAGATTGAGTGAAACCCAAGCCATGGGAATGGATTTCAGAAGCTTTTGAAAGCATACAGAGATCATTGTTGCTTCATTTGATTCTCTTGTTCACTTTTTCTCTCTCTCTCTCTCTCTCTCTCTCTCTTGGTCTTTTTCAGCCGTTTCCGCCATGAACGGCAAAACCCAAGCTCTGTTACTGAAGATCCTCTTCCTTCTCTTCGCCTTCAACACCCTAACTCTCTGCATTTACTTCACTGCCCATTACAAAACATCCTCGTCTAGTTCCTCTCACCGGAAACCCACATCGGAAAACCGCTTCCCCTTCCCGGAAAACCGACGTTCTTCCAAGCCCTGGCCCATTTTGCCCTCTTATCTTCCTTGGTCTCACTCATCCACTGTCCCTCTGCGTTCCTGTGAGGCTTATTTCGGCAATGGCTTCAACCGCCGTGTAGATCTTTTAAAACCTAATCTCGCCGGAAAACTCGCCGGATGGTTCCGATGCTGGTATAGCGAGACGCTCGCGAGTTCAATATGTGAGGGAGCGAGAGTCCGAATGTGGCCGGAGAGGATTTCCATGTCCCGAGGAGGCGAGAGGATTGAAGAAGTGATCGGAAGGAAGGAAGAGACGGAGTTGCCCAAATTTCGGGACGGCGCTTTTGAACTAGACGGCGGCGATACCGTCGCGGGCAAGGAAAGGGTTCTAGCGGATGAGAAATTTCTTAATGGATTCGTTCCGGCAGGGGAGATTCAGAGCCACACCATGCGCGCATTGTTTGGATCATTCCGAGTTGTTTCTGGGAATGATTTCGATTGCCAAGAGGTAGATTATAACTGTTCATCACTCATTTAAAGCTCTTGTTCTTCCATTTCTACATCCATCCATGTTTGAACAGAAACATTTATGGGATTCTGTGAATTGGGATCCCTTAAACTGACCTCATAATCAACTCATCTTTGTTTTTTTGGGCTTTGGAGCTTCTGTTCTTCCATTTCTGCACTGTTTTTCATTGAAACTGATGAAGATGAAGGCCCCATTCTTAGTTTAGAGTATTAGTTTATGATTCTCCATGATTGAACAACAAGTTTTATGGGTTTCTGTGATTGAGATTTCTTATATTGACTTCAGAATCAAGATTTAGAGCTTTTGTTCTTCCATTTCTTCATGTTTGATTCAAGAATATTAAATTTTATGGGTTTTTGTGATTTTGGGAAGGTGGAATTAATTAGTATTTCCACAGCACATGGTTAATGAATCTAATAGAAAGTTCTTAGTATTATAGTAACTGCAGCAAACATTTTGGCTGGACTCTGTCTTTATTGATATCTAATCTGGACTGCCATTAATAGTATATAATATGCTTTGAATAATCAGTTTTGAGTAATCTAAGTGAACATTGTTCTCCTTTTTCTCTCCATTTACAGTGGATTGAGGAGCCTGTGCTTCTGGTGACGAGGTTTGAGTATGCAAATCTTTTTCACACTATTACGGATTGGTATAGTGCTTATGTGAGTTCGAGAGTCGTCGGATTGCCTAATCGACCTCATCTCGTCTTCGTCGACGGGCATTGTAAGGTACGTGTCTCAGGATTGCTTAGCTTTCTTTCATGTCTTTTTGAATGGAGGCTGCTGTTTATGTCTGGTTTATTGAGGAGAATATGTTTGTAGAGTAGGAAACTGAGAAAGAGTTGAAAGAGGCTTGAGATATTGTAATAGCTCAAGCCCACCGTTAGTAGATATTGTCCTTTTTGGGCTTTTCCTTTCGGGTTTTTCCTTAAGGCTTTAAAACATGTCTCCTAGGGAGAGGTTCGACCCTGAAAGGGGTGGATTGTGAGATCCCACATTAGTTGGAAAGGGGACTTCCCTTCGGACGCTCGACCCTGAAAGGGGGTGGATTGTGAGATTCCACATTAGTTGGAAAGGGGACTTCCCTTCAAGGCTTTGTAACGCGTCTGCTAGGGAGAGGTTCCCACCTCGATTAGAGAGGGGATCGAGTGCTAGCGAAGACATTGGGCCTTGAAGGGGGGTGGATTGTGAGATCTCATATTGGTTGGAGAGGGGACTTCCACTCAAGGCTTTAAAACGCATCTACTACGTCTGCTAGGGAGAGGTTCCCACATGGATTGGAGAGGGGAACGAGTGCCAGTGAGGACGTTGGGCCTCGAAAGGGGTGGATTGTGAGACCCCACATCAATTGGAGAGGGGAACGAGTGCTAGCGAGGACGCTCGGCCTCGAAGGGGTGTGAATTGTGAGATCCCACATCAGTTGGAGAGGGGAACGAGTGCCAGTGAGGACGCTGGGCCCTGAAAGGGGGTGGATTTTGAGATCTCACGTCATTTGGAGAGGGGAACGAGTGCCAACGAGGACGCTGGGTCCTGAAAGGGGGTGGATTGTGTGATCCCATGTCAGTTGGAGAGGGGAACGAGTGTCAGCGAGGACGCTGGGCTCTGAAAGGGGGTGGATTGTGAGATCTCACGTCATTTGGAGAGGGGGACGAGTGCCAGCGAGGATGTGGGGCCCCAAAAGGGGGTGGATTGTGTGATCCCATGTTAGTTACAGAGGAGAATGAGTGTCAGCGAGGACGCTGGGCTTTGAAAGGGGGTGGATTGTGAGATTCCACGTCAGTTGGAGAGGGGAACAAAGCAAGATGTTGAAACCTCTCCTAGTAGATGCGTTTTAAAGCCTTGAGGGGAAGCCCGGAAGGGAAAGCCCAAAAAAGACAATATTTGCTAGCGGTGAGCTAGAACTATTACGTACAAACTCCTGACATCTATCTGTTTTTGTTGGAAGAATATGTTTGAATCAGCTGTGTTCCTTTGTTTTGTGCATGAGCTGAAAAAGAAACATTACTAAAACAATGTCATATTTTGTTGTTTGTTCTTCAATATTTCAAGACACCTTTGGAAGAGACATGGAAGGCATTGTTTTCAAGTCTTAAATACGCGAAAAATTTCAGCGCACCCGTTTGTTTTCGCCACGTGATCTTCTCGCCTCTCGGGTACGAAACCGCGCTATTCAAGGGTCTGACAGAGGGGATCAATTGTCATGGAGGTTCTTCTCATGAGCTATGGCTAAAACCTGATGTCCAGAAAACTGCTAGATTATCTGAGTTTGGTGAAATGGTTAGAGCAGCTTTTGGTTTCCCAGTCGACAGACAAGTCGAAAGACCGCCCTCAATCCACAACGTTCTCTTTGTGCGTCGTGAGGATTATTTAGCGCATCCTCGACACGGTGGTCGAGTTGAATCCAGACTTACTAATGAACAAGAAATCTTTGATTCTTTACAGAACTGGGCATCAAATCACAGGGAGTGTAAAGTAAACTTAGTGAACGGGTTGTTTGCGCATATGTCGATGAAAGAACAACTCCGAGCCATCCAAGATGCGTCGGTCATTATCGGAGCGCACGGTGCAGGCCTTACTCACATAATATCTGCCTTACCAAAAACTGTCATCTTGGAAATCATCAGTAGTTTGTTTAGAAGGCCTCATTTTGCATTGATTGCTCAATGGAAAGGCTTGGAATACCATGCCATTAATCTCTCGGGGTCACACGCCGACCCGAATGTCGTTATCGAGCACCTTTTGCGCATCATGACGAGCCTCGGTTGCTAACTTTTTTGCAGTTTCTCACATTAATCTCTCTTAACTATGAGAGGGAACACCAGCCCTCTGTATCTACTTACACACTTGGCTGGATGCTCCCATTTTGACAAGCTTTGAGTTTGAAGATACTAACTTGCCATGGACATGGCTTGAAGTAAGAGCTTACCGACCGAGCTCGACGACGGTGGAAACTCGGGATATCTAAGCTACCTGGTATGTACTCTAGTTCTTGAATTCCCTTTTTTAAAGTTCATTACACAGAAGATATCAATTAGAAGCATTCTTTGAAAAGTGAAAGACATCCCTGAATTCATTGCTTGTTTCTTGCTGCTCTGTATCTTTCATGTTCAAAATCATGTTTCAACTCGTGCTTACCTTGAAGTATACGGTAACGTCCTGATTTCTAGAACATGACTAGACCGTCACTACATGCATGCTATTAAAGATTTTCGAAACTTAGTCATGTAGAATCTTCATAGTTAACACCGTCAACTACATAAATGGTCTTTGCTCTTACTTGCAAAAGAAACGTTCGAAAAAAGTTTGTGAGGATCGGAGAATATGCATAACTAATAATGACTTTGACTAATATGACTGCAGTGAGACTTAAAACGTTTTTGGATTCCACGGGATGTGCATCATTTTTATACACATAGTTTAATATACATTGCTTCAACAAATATCACCCACGATGTAGTTGACGGCGACTAGTCACCCATGACTTCGTGCAACATATTTTGGTGAGACAATGACAATTGTAGTATGCATTGTCTCGATTGGACCATGGTGTCTAGCTCGATCTACATTGAAGGTAGTCTTCAAACGGCTATCCTTAAACTTATACAGGAACAGAAGAGATCAGTGTTTGTTTGGTTCTTTCTCCTGGAAGGAAAATCCACTAAACTTTCCTTCCTCAAGCGGGCAACAACATTGAGTGGAAGGCGATCAGGATCTCACGTGCGATCAGAATCCAAGAGGTTACCTAAAAAAAATGGAAACTCACCACGGTTTCAGTTGACGAGAAGGAAGCGACTTTCACTGGGAGTACACGACGATCAAACAATTGTGAAGGCTAGCAATAAGGCGGGATCGAGGATCATCAAAGGAAAATGACTACAAGAGTTGCTTATTGCAACAAGGGAACAAAACGCAAGACATGAGGGAAAGAGATCGATGGAGCTAAGGAAGGTTTGTCACCCATTAGTTCGACCAGCCTAACAAGCCTAACCAACTTCAATCGACCCTTTCTACAACAAACAAGGATTTAACAATCGAACGATTTCGAGCAAAAACGGTAATTTACTCATACCCTGAAGCTCATAACATTACATCTACCCAGAAATGTACGACTAAGAGATATTTCACATGTCATGTTACTATAAACGTGTTTTTGAGTAGGGATTCAATTAAAAGAGATTCGGTACACGAAACACGAGAGATTAGGGCATACTTTTTACGAACCGAGCGAGGAATGATACGTGGATGGGTTAGAAAAGAAGTAAAAGATGCTAAAGGTGAAAGAGGGAAGAGAAAGGCATCTCATTCCCATATTGCCATTTGCTTTGGTGAAAGAAAAGGATTGCATGAGAGAGAGAAGGAACCATAAGAGGAACCACTCCCAAGGAGACATTAATTTTATATTATCACTTTCTCTCTCTAGGTGACCTCTCTCTCTCTCTCAAGATTATTGGTCCCTAATGATGTGACTAATATCGACCGAGAAAAATAATAATAATAATAATAACATCCGTTAATACTTTGTTTAAAAAAATATTTGTTTAGAATAATTTTTTTTTACGATCATACTCTTAGAAGTGAAAAGAGAGAGATAGATCGTTTCTGTCTACGTATTAAAAGTAAAAACTTTTAAATTATTTATTAATGTAATTTTTTAAAGTTAAAAAATATTTTTACCCGAGCAATAGGTTTTAACCATTAAGTTGTATTTAAAAGCCAACACGAGCCGGTGGTTTTTAAATCTTTGTACCTTGCATTTGGTAGGAACAAATTATAATCTTTTATATATATATATATATACAGCAGAAGTCTTTTTTTGTGTAATACCTGAAACAGCCCTTAAAACGTGCGTGTGCCTAGCTACTAAAGTTGCGAGATTGAAAGGTCCGAAGGACTAAGCTTCACTCGGTTTTCCGCTCAAATGACCCTAACGTACGAAAAAGACAGAAGGCAAACAAGCTGTGTCACCCCTGACTATAAAGCTTCTTGTGAGGAATCTAGTTAAGCTAAAGACTGTATATGTATATGTATATGTATATGTATATGTATATGTATATGTATATGTATATGTATATGTATATGTATATGTATATGTATATGTATATGTATATGTATATGTATATGTATATGTATATGTATATGTATATATATATATATATATATAGCTTTTTGTGAGGAATCTAGTTAAGCTAAAGACGTGTATATGTATGTATGTATGTATATATATATATATATATATATATAAAATAAAATTAAAAAAATATATATATATATATTTCATGTCACTAATATTTAAATAACTAGTTCTAGCGGGGCTTGAACCCGCGACCTTCGGCTCATAAGACCAACACTCTAACCAACTGAGCTATAGAACCACCAATGTTTTAATTAAATTAATATTTAAATCAAAATAATATATTTATAAATCTTTAAAAAATAAAAAACTAAATTGTTGAATTAGATTTTTTTTTATTTAATACATTTAAAAAAATAACTTAATTTTATGGAAAATATATCAAAGAGCTACAAAACTTAGGATATTTTATTTAAATAAAAATAACATATTTATAAATTTATAAATAATAGGGATGGAGAGCTCTTCTTTTTATCTCCGAACAACTCTACTTTAAAATTAAATCTCCGCTCACATTTATTTTATTAACAAAAATAAAAATACATTGAAATAAAAAAAAAATCTCGATATCAACATCTATATTGGTAGAAATGTCAAAATATTATGTATCAATAGTAAAGACGATGTTACATTAATTTATGTAAACGTCAATATAAATATTAATAAAATATCGGTATTAATTGAATATTTATGAAAAAAAAATTTAAAATAGAGATTAAAAAAAAATGTAAAAATATGGATGAAAATGTCGACCCAATTAAATATATTGAAATTTATTTATTTATTTTTGTAAAAAGACTTAAATACCCTCGTCTATGCATCAAAATTTCAATCCCATTTCTCGTCGGAGCCTTCAAAGCTCTTGGCGGCTGATTCAAAATTGGAGCTTAGATTCCTCAATCTCACTCCCCGTAAGTTACAATCTCGAAATTCGAAGCTCAATTCGATTCCTTCTTTCTTCTGCCTATCTGTTCTTACTCACGACGTTGATTATTAACCCAAGAATCGAATTCTCTGAACAATCGGAGTGTTCCGTAATGAGTTTCTCGATGATGAGTTCTTCAGGATGTGAAATTTTGGTGCGAAATTCTCACCAGAAGACTGTGAAGTTCCAATTGTTCCATGAAAGAGAGAAGAAGATGGTGCTCAAATTCTCCAAGTCTCGGATTAACCCTACGAGAGCTCTGCTTAGCAGGCATGAAGCGATTGAGTTTGAAGAGAGGACAAGTCCTATCGAGGTGCTTTCAAATTCCAGCAATTTTTTGGATCTTGCATTCGTTTCTTATGAAAATTCATGGTTATTTTGATTTACATTTGATTTGATGATATCTGAACGTCGAGATCCATGGAATTCAGAAGAAACTACTGTAATTGTCTGTTGATTTCTCCAATTTTTTATTTTTTGGTTCTGCAGTTCAATTAGAGGTTTTAGATTTTGAGTGATCTCAGTTAAAAGCTAAGAGTTCATGATTAAATTGGTTCTTACTACCAATGTGTCTTTACCTGTTTTGCTTGTTCCTTGTAAAAAGGAAATCAAATAGTTTTCAAGGATATGTGGGCGTTGGAGGTTGATGGATTCAAACATATGAGGTATTGGATCAAGAAGATATGTTTGGACTAGTTGTGTTATGCTTAGACCTATTGATCTAGCTGTACTTAATGCTTCAAAATTTTGATGACTCGATGTCCCCTTCTTGGGTGAATGAGAGGATACATCTCGGTCACGAGAGAGAATAGGGAAATATCATAATTCAACTACTAGGATAAGGAGTTTCGGAATGTATGAGTTCTCACATTGGTTGGAGAGGGGAATGAAGCATTCCTTATAAAGGTCTGGAAACACCTCCCTACTGGCATTTTAAAACCTTGAGGGGAAGCCCTTGAAGGGAAAGTCTAAGGAGGACAATATCTCTTAGCGGTGGGCTTGGGCTGTTACAAATGATATCAGTAGCCAGACACCGGACAGTACCAACGAGGACGCTTGACCCACAAGGGGGTGGATTGTGAGATCCCACATCGGTTGGAGAGGGGAACAAAGCATTCCTTATAAGGGTGTGGAAACCTCTCCCTAGCGGACGCGTTTTAAAACTTTGAGGGGAACCCCTTGAAGGGAAAGGCCAAAGAGGACAATATCTGTTAGTGATAGACTTGAGCTGTTACAAATGGTATCAGAGCCAGACACTAGGTGGCGTGCCAGCGATGACATTGGGCCCCCAAGGTGGGTGGATTGTGAGATCCGGTATTGGTTGGAGAGGGGAACGAAACATTCCTTATAAGGGTGTGGAAACTTCTCCCTAGCGGACGCGTTTTAAAACCTTGAGGGGAAGCCCTTGAAGGGAAACCCCAAAAAGGACAAATATCTATTAGCGGTGAGCTTGGGCTATTACAAATAGTATTAGAGCCAGATACCGGGCGGTGTGCCAGCAAGGACTCTTGGCCCTCAAGGGGAGTGGATTGTGAGATCCCACGTCGGTTGGAGAGGGGAACGAAGTATTCCTTATAAGGGTGAACCTCTCCCTAGCAAATGCGTTTTAAAACTTCGAGGGGTAGCCCTTAAAAGGAAAGTTCAAAGAAGACAATATTTGCTAGTAGTGGACTTGAACTGTTACAGAACATGAGTATGAAGTTTCCATGGTCATGTTTTCCTTTTGCTCGATACGTGTATTTCGCATAGATCAAAGTTATTTGCTCACTACACAAAGAGATTGAATAGTTCTTGTAAGGGAGGCCACTGTTTCCTCTTTTCTGTGTGGTGGCGGGCATCAGTTGTGCATCTTGGATATCTCAGTTGTATTCTTATCTGTTATGCTAGTGAGTTTCTCTTTTATGGTCAAAACATCTTGTAATTTTAAACATAAAATGTCGAGTTCATCATGTTGAATCGTAAACTTGAACGGGGAGGAAAATAATGCCCTCTTGTAGTCGAGTTGCTGTTCGGGTTTACATTCAAGTGTTCCAATGACAATGACAATGGCTAGATGCCAAGTTTTATGGCTATGTTGAGTGTTTATTGTGGCTGGGTTTGAGCGTTTTAGGTGTTGGTATTGACATTTTCTTTGTGCCCTTTTGTGACTATTTGGCCTCTGGAATTCTCTAACTTGATTTAAACTTGTTCTAAGAGTTCTTTGTTTATTGTCTTCTATTATATTCAAGGTCAGAACAGAGTTAGCAAAATGCTATGAATTGATAAACAGACTAGGTAAAGGAGTTGTTTATCTTGGATCTTCAAGGATGGGACCGGATCATGCTCATTATAAGCAAGCGTTCGAGTTGAGTAGAGAGGTAAGATGTTTCTCCCATCTTTTATATTGATGTTAAGAGGAAAGTTCACGACGATGAACCGATCAGTATCATGGTTCAACCCTTTCAATCTGAGATCAATGTTCGAGGAACGGAACATCAAAACTTAGATGCATACATGTTATGTAACAGCCCAAGCTCACCGCTAGCGGATATTGTCCTCTTTGGGCTTTTCTTTCTGAGCTTCCCATCAAGGTTTTAGAACGCATCCTTAGTGAGAGGTTTCGACGTCCTTATAAGGATTGTTTCGTTTCGCTCTCCAACCAATGTGAAACATTCCTTATAAGGGTGTGGAAACCTTTCACTAGCAGATGCGTTTTAAAACCGTGAGGCTAACGGCGATACGTAACGGGCCAAAACGGACAATGTCTACTAGCGGTGGGCTTGGGCTATTACAAATGATATCAGAGCCAGACATCGGGCACTGTGCCAACAGAGACTTTAGGCCCCCAAGGGGGGTGAATTGTAAGATCACACATCGGTTGGAGAGAGAAATGAAACCTTCCTTATAAAGGTGTGGAAATCTCTCACTAGTAAACACGCTATAAAACTGTGAGGTTGACGACAATACGTAATGGGCCAAGGTGGACAATATCTGTTAGCGGTAGGCTCGAGCTATTACAAATGGTATCAAAGCCAGACACCAGGCAGTGTGCCAGCGAGGACCCTGGGTCCCCAAGGGGGGTAGGTTGTGAGATTCCATATTGGTTGGAGAGCGGAACGAAGCATTCTTTATAAGGGCGTGGAAACCTCTACGTAATAGACTTGTTTTAAAACTGGAAACCTAGAAATGATAGTTCAAAGAGGACAATATTTGCTAGCAATGGGCTTGAGCGGTTACATATTAATCTTCAAGTTTATGAGTCTATCTTTCAAATCCCTTTTATGCAGATTTCAGAACTTTTGGATTGCACGACTTGGTCAGGTGTCGGTCCGGGTCTTATGGACGCGGTTACGAAAGGTGCTATGCAGGCAGGAAATCCTGTAGGAGGATTCAAAATCGGAAGAGAATCTGGTGAATGGTCATCCTCAAAGTTTCATCCATACCTACCTACAGAGACTTATTTTACTTGCAGGTGATAGATATAGATCCTATAAGTTACCTGATAGTACATAGCAGACACTGCACCCTCCCTGCTTGAACTACTCTATATAATGCAGGTTTTTCTCTGCAAGAAAACACGGTCTCGTCGACGCGGCGGTTAGAAGCTGTAGTTCTGATCGGACTGCTTTCGTTACACTCCCCGGCGGCATTGGTACTTTCGACGAGGTGTTTGAGATTCTAGCTTTGATTCAGCTCAGGAGAATAGGGTCAGAACTTCCAGTTCCCTTCCTGTTGATGAACTACGACTCTTTCTACTCGAAACTACTCGAGTTTTTCGATGATTGCGAAAACTGGGGTACCTTGGGGAAGGGCGAGGTCGACTCGCTTTGGAAGGTCTGTGACAATAACGCCGAGGCCGTGGCGTACTTGGCCAACTTTTACAATGTGTCTTCATGACAGAGTGAAGAATGAAGCTCAATTGGGAAGCACACATTCTACTACAAAACAGTATGCCTCTCTTCTCCTTAACCCTTTTGTTCTTCCAATGAACCATTTCAAGTTAAGAGGGCTCATAGGCAATGGACATTCCTTGTTCATTAGCATTCTTCTTCGTTTGTATCGTTGTACTAAATCGAAACGAGCACGTATACATGTCTTAACCGTAACATCTTTTCAAAAGCGATTTGTGTCCATGGGTTGGGTTAGGTCGGGTTGAGACATTTTTTAAACTCAACCCAATTGTTCGAGTTGTAAATTTTTTCAACCAAACCATAGTTTTTAGTTGGGTTAGGTTGGTTCGAGTCATTTATTCAAATTTTTGTTATTTAAAAATAAAAAGATTAGTTTATAAAATATGTTTATTTATTTTCAAAATATTTAATTAACAAAGTCAATTTTAATATATATTTTAAAAAATTACCTTCTAAACCGTTTAAGAATTAAAATATAAATGTAATTATATCGTTATATATATATATATATTTCAAAATTAACAATAAATTTGAGTTTGTTCGGTTTAATTCAAGAACTAATTCAATCCCAGATAAGTTCATAATCCGTCCCAAAATTGGGTTAGGTTAGGTTGATCGAATTTTTAAGTCATCGGGTTTTTTGAACACCTTTGTTTCGTTTCGTTAAAAAAAATGATTCTAAATATGTTAAATTACCATAAGGACACCGAAAATAGAGGGGGATCTTTAAATTTAAAGGCAATTTTGTAATTTCATCTTTTTTCGAGTTTTATTATTATTAATATTATTTTACTAATCACCTAAAAAACAATCATTAACAAACACAATATATAGTGGGCTTACCTAACCATATGAACAAATATAATATATGATCACCACCCATGTTTAGTATTCATCAATTATTTCATACAATCATATAATATATACTTTAAATGGAAATAAAAACTATAGAGTAAAAAAATATGAAAGAAAAAATTCAAACAAAAATGATGGCTTCTTCAATTTCAAAGTAATTGAGACTTTATTGCATTTTATCTTATTATATATATTTAACCAATATGGGGTTAGGTGAATAAGTTCTTAATAATGGTGAATATGTAATACAAAATTAATTTTTTTTTAATAATAAAAAATAAAAAGTCAAATTTAATGGCATGCTAATGATTTATTGGTAATTCCCACCCAATACTTTTCAAATTTTCAAAAAAGTCCCCAAGTTTTGTTCACATTTTCTTCCCGCCACGCCCAAAAGCTAACACGTTAGATCGATTATCCATCTCGACCACCTGTGTTTTAGGTTAAAATATCATTTTCGTCTCGTTATTTTAATTTTATTATATGATCAGCACAAAAAGGTTAGATTTTGCAAAGGTAGAGGTCGTTCTACTATTCTTGCAAACTCTTACAAATGATAATTTTACGAATGATTCCAACCAAGAGCGGGGTAGAAGGGTGAGTAACTCTTAGATCGAACTTAGAATCTATGATGGTCACTCTTAGATCATGACTAATCAAATGAATCGATTTTAACATCAAATGTAAAACAAGGTTTGAAAGAAACATAACACCGACACCGACAGAGTTTCAAACACAAGGTTTTTGTATTGCACCATGATTTCAAATTTGAATATTACAGACTAAAAAAATAATAAAAACATGATGTAGTTTAACTACCCACTACAAACTACCAATAAAAGCTATTAAATACAAATAGAAGAAAATAATGAATGACATAAATAGTCTTGAATGTAGTTGAACTACAAAAAACAAAAAGGCTCCTACGAGTCTATGCAAATGATCCGTTGTTGGATTCGTATCACTCTACTTTTAATAAATCTGGAATTAATACCTATGTCTAAGATTCAGAATCTAAATTTGGTACCTGATGTCCCCGACATTCCCCTATCTCTCTTACGACATAGTCACATTACCTATTTTCACTTTTAATGAAAAACTATCCCCACAAACCAACAGAAATTACTCTAAACCACGCTTGTGATGTCCCGCATTGGTTGGGGAGGAGAACAAAACACTCTTTTATAAGGGTGTAGAAACCTTCCTCTAGCAGATGTGTTTTGAAGCCTTAAGGGGAAGCCCGAAAGGGAAAGCCCAAAGAGGACAATATTTGCTAGCGGTGGATCTGAGTCGTTACAGATGGTATCAGAGCCAGACTCCGGACGATGTATCAGCCTTCTCACTGTTCTTCGAACGGGTATCAGCCTTCTCACTATTCTTCGAAGGGGGGTGGATAAAAGACGGTGTGCCAGTAAGGATGCTGTCCCCAAAGGGGGGTGGATTTAGTTGCGGTCCCACATTGATTGGAGAAAGAAACAAGTGTCAGCGAGAACACTGGGCCCCGAAGGGGGTGGATTGTGATGTCCCTCATTGGTTGGGGAAGAAAACAAAACACCATTTATAAGGGTGTAGAAACATTGGTTGGGGAAGAAAACAAAACACCATTTATAAGGGTGTAGAAACCTTCCTCTAGCAGACACATTTTAAAGCCGTGAAGGAAGTCAGCGAGAACACTGGGCCCCGAAGGGGGTGGATTGTGATGTCCCTCATTGGTTGGGGAAGAAAACAAAACACCATTTATAAGGGTGTAGAAACCTTCCTCTAGCAGACACATTTTAAAGCCGTGAAGGAAGCTCAAAAGGGAAAGCCCAAAGAGAACAATATCAGCTAGTGGTGGATCTGGGTCGTTACATATTAGTATAAGTAGTGATTTTCAATTCTTTTATCTCGGTCGTTACATTAGTATAGGTAGTGATTTTCAATTCTTTTAAGTCTTTCTTAGTCATTCTATCTTCATGATCGCTCTCATTCAGATATAGTCTCAGTTCATTCATGTACCATTTATTTACTCGATTATTGACAAAAAAAAAAAAAAAAAAAAAAAAAAAAAAAAAAAAAAAAAAAAAAAAAAAAAAAAAAAAAAAAAAAAATAGAACCCAAATAGTCATAATCTATCAAGATCACCTAAGAAATGATGAGAAAAGGGGAAAAAAAGGGCTTTGTTTGGTGGCCCTATTTTATGGCCATTTATTTGAATTTAGTGACCCTACCATCACTATTATGGGTACTCAATTCATTGTTTTCCCACCCATTTTGGGTTTTGGGTATGCCACTTTACCTCTATTTTCAAAATTAAAATATGTCACTATGTTCGTAGTTGACGTAGTTGACGTAGTTGACAACGTTCGAGAAAAGGGTTGAATCGAATTCATCGTTTCGTTAAGTAAATTCTGGGTTTTGGAAACCAGTTCACTGTTCGGATATGAGATTGAGAAATTCTAGTCATCAATGCTGGTGAGGTGAAGTGGCTAGAAGTACTCGTTTCTGGCTCTTTTGTTTTGTGAATTGGGAGAGTCGACAAAAAGATTCGGTGGTGACTTTGTAGACCTCGTGTTGTTGTTGTATTCGTGTAGGGTCGTTTTCCAATCCCATCTTGGAGGGCTGAGGGGCTTTGCTTTTGGAATAGACGATCGTGTTTTGCTGAGAGATGAAAAATGGAAAGAGTTGGATGAGGTTTCTCTTGCTTTTGCACGATGGGTTATTTGCTCTGTATTGTGGTGTTTGGGTTTTGAGGGCTCTTAGTCACGTAGATAGTCAAATGTGACGTAGATCATCCTTATAATGACGTACTTCTCCTGTTTGAATTAGGGTTTGAAACCAATTTTCTCCCGAGGAGAATAAACAAGGCGATTCAAGTGAGATCCAACTAAATTCACTCGTGGGGTCTAGACAATTTCTGGAGGGTCCATTTCGATGTTTCTCTTTTCGAGAATTTATACATTCCTTATGAATGAACAACTGTCTCTCGAATATATTTTTTATACTATTTTAAAATTTTAAAAATATTTTTGTTTTTTTCCTTATTGTAGAGAAATTAAAAAGAAAAAATAATTTAAAAACTTCAACAATAATTTTAAATTTTTAAAAATAATTTATTTTTAAGAGTTAAGTCTATTCGTTCTTGTGTCGCCTACGGCCAAGCGACGTATGCTCGAGCCTCTGGCCCCGGTTCAAGAGGAAGGTTTTAGAAAACGGAGGCAGGGAGATTTCGAAAGAGAGTTTTGAAAACAAGATTTGAGAAATTGAAATTGGTGTTATATGAGAATGTAAGCAAAAGGCAACAACAACGGCTTACTGCATATAATTATCGAGTAGTAAGAAGTTGACAACCAGTCATATCCCTTGTAGTATATTTTGGGGCATTTTAGCCCTAGCATGTATAGACACAATTTTGGTGAACGATCATACACCATTGTACTGACCCAATATGGAATGGTAAAGACCTATCTATGATTAAAACATGTAAAAAGGGGTTTAGAACGAGCATGCAACCATGGACAATACGTCCTGGACAAGCAAGACCAGGATATCTGTCATGTAACGGCCTAGATCCGCCGCTAGCAGATATTGTCCTCTTTGGGCTTTCCCTTTCGGGCTTCACCTCAAGGCTTTAAAATACGTCTGCTGGGAGAAGGTTTCTACACCCTTATAAATGATGGTTTGTTCTCCTCCTCAATCACTGTGGAACATCACAATCCACCCTCCTTCGGGGTTCACCGTCCTCGATGTTACTCTTTCATTCCTCCAATCGATGTGGGATCTCCCCCAAATCCACCCCCTTTGGGGCCCAGCGTTCTTACTGGCACACTGTCTTGTGTCTACCCACCTTTGGGGAACAGCAAGAAGGCTGGCACATTGTCCGGTCTCTGGCTCTGATATTATTTGTAACGGCCCAGGCCCACCGTTAGCAGATATTGTCCTCTTTGGGCTGGCCTCGTTAACGAAATTAACTAGACAAATCGCTCCACCAACTAAGAACGGCCATGCACCACCACCCATAGAATCAAGAAAGAGCTCTCAGTCTGTCAATCCTTACTATGTCTGGACCTGGTGACAATATCTGCTCGCAGTGGGCCTGAGTTGTTACAAATGGTATCAGAGCTAGACACCGGACAATGTGCCAGCCTTCTCACTGTTCCCTGAAGGTGGGTAGACACGAGACAGTGTTCCAATAAGGACGCTAGGCCCCAAAGAGGTGGATTTGGGACAGTCCCACATCGATTGGAGGAAGGAAAGAGTACCCGCGAGGAGTCTGGGCCTTGAAAGGGGGGGGGGGGGGGAAAAACACCATTCTTAAGGGTGTGAAAACCTTCTCCTAGCAGACGCGTTTTAAAGCCTTGAGGAGAAACCCGAAAGGGAAAGCTCAAAGAGGACAATATCTGCTAGCGGTGGGCCTGGGTTGTTACATGTCATGCGACCATTGACAACCGCCTTGGACATGCATGACCGTGACATCCTCCCCTACTCAATTGATTGACGTCTCTGTCAACCGACTCGAACAAGCAAGATTAGGACATTTTTTTTTGAAATATTATTAAAAGTTCAAGAGTATTTTTGAAACAAATTACTAAAATTTATGAGTATTTTATTTATTAAACGATTTAAAAAATAAATAATTAAGGGACATATAAAAAAAAAAAAGGGGGTTCTAGAAACAAAATAAGATCATAAAGAACCTTCAAATGTCTAAAAGAAAATGAATCTTTGAAATTCGAGTCGTCTCTTTAGAACACTATTTTAGCGCAATTCAAACGAGGTTCGAGAAATTCCTTCACTCATGGGGCCCAAAAAAGAAGCGAAGTGTCACACGGCGGTGAACGACGGCCACCGCCGTCTACGCCCCCCTGAAACCGCGCCATAATCTTCCACTTTTTGAACTCTAAAAGTCAGCCTTCTTTTAATGGTGGGCAGTGTAACCCCAGTTCTAAACCCACAGTCCACAACAGGGCCTACCCTTGTTCGTTTCAGGACCCCACCTTCAACCCGCACTAACCCTTCTTCCCATTGGTCCAGCCGACGCTAACGCGTGGGGCGGCTACCTTTCTAATTACCCTTAAATATCAGGAGGGTCTCTCGCTCGGTGGCTAATCTAATCTAATCAGTAAATTCAGTAACCCTTTCTTTTCGATGAACTTGAATTCTGTATCTGTTGTACTCGACTTGGGGTTCTTCTAATCTTGCTGTTTTTGTATATAAAACTGTTTTTGAGGGTTTTCTAAGCGAAGTTTCTTCGATTTGTCAACTGGGTTTTGGGAGATCTTCGATTTTGAGCTCCCGATTTGTGGGAAAACTGCTTGGGGTTCGTCAATTAAAGGATTAGAAGCTCAAAGAAACAAACCCAGTTCGAGATTTTGAAGTAATTCTATTTGATCTTGTTGAATTTTGTGGCCCCGATCGGGGACTTTTGTGATGTTTTCACTTTTTGCTTGCTTTTACTGCTTACACTTCCTTGGATTCCAGTTTTTTCTTGTTCCTGTTGGCCTTTATGGTTTTGATGTTCTAAGTTTTGTCTGATCCTTAGTTCTTGAGTGTTCATCTTCTGTATCTTGAGAATCGTTGGATATATAAATTGATGTGAGTTGGGGTTTGCGTGTAGGAGTTTGATTTGAAGGTTCTATCACATTATAATCGTTTAATATCTGCTTTCTATGATTCAAATTTTGTTCTAGATTGAATTGTTCTTGTTGCTCATTTAGTTTGGTTGAACTGATACTCACTTTTGGTTTACTGCTCATTACATTTGAGATTTAGATCACAATGTTGTGATTTTCGGTTTCGAGATACGAAACGATCTTCTGTTGAATTTCTGCATAGTTTCTGAACTTGATTTTGTTAGATTTTCAATCAACTTTGTAATATTTTCAGGCTTGTTCTTAAGTCTTATCATGGATTCCCCTCAATCCGTTGTTTCCCCATTGAAGAACTCGCCCATTGCTGAGCCCGAGAGGCAGAAACCCAATTTCTTCGGTCGGATGTCTGATACTCCATCGAAGGAAGTTGAGGTTAACCGAAAAGAAGTGGTGATGTATAACTCGGAGGAAATTATTAGTACACTCGACGTATGTATTCATCAGGCTAGAGACATTCATAATATCTGCATATACCATAAGCAAGATGTTTATGCTAAGCTTTGTTTAACTAATGATCCTGATGATTCTCTATCCACCAAAATCATTAATGGAGCTGGGAGGAACCCGGTGTTCAATGAGAATCTTTGTTTGAATGTTCGGAGCGTCGATGCTTCCCTTAAATGTGAGATATGGATGTTGAGTAGAGTGAGGAATTATCTGGAGGACCAGTTGTTGGGGTTCGCCGTGGTTCCGTTGACTGAAGTTCTTGTTAACGATGGAAAGTTAGAGAAGGAGTTTTCTCTATCTTCGACCGATTTGTTCCATTCTCCTGCTGGATTTGTTCAACTATCTCTTGCATACAATGGAACCGCGCCTGACGTGATGGCTGTTCCTAAAGCTGCCTTGGAATCGTCTGCAACATTGAAGGATTCTGAAATATCCGAGTCGCTAGCTAGTGATTTGGATAAGATAGAGTTTCCAGATCCTAAGATAGTAAACGAGGATGAGATGATGGTGTCTGAGTATTTCAGCATCCCGTGCTCTAATCCGGAGTCTGAGGCCTCTGAGAGCCTAGCCACTTCTGGTACCGAAGATCATCTGAGTTCGGAATTAGGTGCGCATAATGTAGAAAGCTTCTCGACAGCTTCTGTTGAGTCTATCCAGCTTCCAAAGCTCGATTCTCCACTTAGCAGCTTGTCAACGAATGGAGTGTCCTCACCTTCCGCACCAACAAGCTCAGAATCATCCGATGTTTCAGAAGCTTCAAAGCCTCAAACTCAGGAACCGATCGAAAAGGATAAGTGTGTGGATGTTAAGAATGGCGAGGCTGATTCGTCTGTTGAGGTACCAAGTGATTCAATCTCAAAGCCTGTTATCTCTGTGAACATTGAGCCAGAACAAAATGTAGTGCAGCAAGACATTGTTGATATGTATATGAAAAGCATGCAGCAATTTACCGAGTCGTTGGCAAAGATGAAACTTCCTCTGGACGTCGATAATGGACCAACCAGTTCAGAAAATTCAACCTCTGATGAGAAAACACCGTCCTCGAAGAACAGTAATGCACGAGTATTCTATGGTAGCAGGGCTTTCTTCTAAACTGTGATATCTACATTTCAGACGAAGACACAAATAACTCTAGAACTATAGGACGAATACTACTATCAGTAGCGGAATGTAATAATGTATCTGTGTAGACTGGTGTTTCCTGTCGTATGTTGGTTTGTCCGGGACGATAGTAAATCATGGCTTCTACACCGTACGAACTCGGTTCTATCATGATCATCGGTGTAAGCATGAATCAATTACTATTCCTCGTTGTAACAATTAACTTTCGAATGCAACTTCTAATTATGTGAAATCAAAATCATATCATTCATATGTTGGTCCCACATTGACATTATGTTTGTTTCAAGGAATGGATTAGATAGACCCGTGCATTGATGGCCCGGTTTCGGTCGATTCAGATCGTGCGGTCCAGAAATTCCAGGTTTCTTTTTATTCTTTGTATAACATTTACTGTATCTGATGTGATGAGCAGAGAAACTGAAGTAGCTTTATTTTGGTTCTTTGAAGTACTATAGGATTTGCACTAGAAATAAGGATGTTTGTATCATTTTACTCTAATGGTTGATCTAAGCATGCATAATGTCACAACATAATTATGGCAACCCTCACGTTGCGACAAAAGAAGCGTTCGGCCACACAAGGGCCTAGATGAGTGCCATGATGCGACCGAGGAGGACAGTGCGTTATCTAACACACCACATAGAGTGATTGAAGAGAAGTCGAGACATAAGTAAGACGAGGGCAATAAGTAGACAAGAGTGGCACAATTAGGCTGGTTAAAGGGCCGAGTCCCAAGCCTTAACCTCGAAAGTTGGGGTTTCCAGCATGCGGTTCTGGAGTTAAGTCTGTCCATATGAAATATGAATGTTCGCCAAATTTGGTGTCCATATGAAATATGAATGTTCGCCAAATTTGGTGTCAATGAGACACCGGATGGACACTCCATGACACCGTATGACTGTTTATCAAAATCATGTCTACGCATGGAGTATTGAAAATGTCTCAAAATGTACTATAGTGGAAGACATGGTGTTAGCTTTTCACCACCCCTGGGCCCTGTGGCCTAAGTGAGCTACCCTGTGGCATATGTGTGTGTCACAGTGAGGGTGAGCGTGCCGAGACGAGTGTCTCGGGCGACTTCCTTTGAAATGAGTTTTTCAAGGACTGTATTGGGCAGCATGGGTGTGCCTGTATTGCGCCCCAACCCGCGTGTCGAAGGCTGATATATGCACTCACTATCCGGTACGGTATCCGTAAATGACATGACATGGGCACGGGAGGGCCAATGCCTCGAAAGATCCCAGATGGATGAATGTTCGGGATGTCTCGATGAAATGAGCGACACGTGGGCCCGTTCTCAATGACATGACCGAGTGAGTTGTGATGGCCGACGACACCTCGAGACTCGGGATGGCGTCAAGACGAATGAGCCATGTCGATGGGAATCAAGATGACAAGATGAGATGCAGTATTGCATTGAGAGACCTTGGCCCCGAGTAGAGGCAAGGTCAGCCAAATGACTTGGCCTAGTGTAAAGGCAAGTCGGTTGTAGCGCAAACGATTGAACATATACTTGCAGCCTGCGTGTGTGGTCAAACAAGCTTGGATTCCGCACAAGCGATGTTCGATTGACGAAGACAAACTTCGTCTAAAGTCCAATGAAGCTACAGGGCGAAAAATATATATGGGGCTTGACTCCCCTTAAGGCTGATCCGTGAGCATGTCAAGATCACAACACCGCACAGTTGAAAAAGTAGGACCGTGGCACATAGGATGAATCTTGGGCATTCAAATGGGAACTTCAATTATTTCATGTGCTCTAAGGTTCATGTGTCTTCTGCAGATCCATGCAACGTGACCATCATCCCTATATCTTACTCTCCACAGCCCAAACTTCTCAGCAATATCTTTTCCACTTGAACAACTCTGTTCTCTCAAGTAATCCACAACCCATTGTTGTGCTGTTCTGAGATCTTGCTGAATGTCCCCAGCTCTGCTTTTTCCCCTACTACCTACACGTCCGATAGCTACAGCCCCGACTGCTCCTGCAGCAGCTGCTCCAGCTGCCCCATGGAAGAACGACGAATCAGCTAGATGCGCAACCTCCCGACCCAAATCTGGGATCATGTGCCCCATTCCCATAGCTACTTGGGCTCCAATTCTGAGAGAAAACGTTATCAGTTTCATGAACTTCGTCGTATATGGAGCTAAAGACCTGACTGCCATATTGTCAATCTGCAGGACTTCACAACCTATCTGATCTTCAACGACGTGCATTTCCCTTCGGAACTCGCATAACATGTGCAGTCGGAGAGCATTCATTCCGGATATGAGGTTAGTAATCAACCTTCTTGAGTAGTTTTCCGTTCTAACGAAATAGAACATGTTTGGTACTCTCCTCTCTTCGATTTCGACATTGTAATTCACTAGATAGTTCACTTTTCGATTAAGCACGAGTAGGAGTTTGTGTTCATAATATCTTAAACCTTTTATCTCCTGCTTTAAGTCTCTGATTTCTTGTTCAATGATCTTTAATCTCTGCAGAACAGCTTCAACCCCTTTTGCAATTCCATCGAACGTCGCTGCAACTTTGTCAGTTTCGTCATTGGATAACGAGCGATCAACTGCTTCCGGATTGTTTTCGTGCGGGACTTGCAGTTCAACAGCAAGATCATGAAGGTCATGGTACCTCCTATGCAAAACTTCCCGGAAATCATCGTCAGACAATAGCTCTCGAGCAAAATCAAACCCAACTGCAACAATTTCTCTACCGCCGTCTGACACAGGACACCATGTGTGCTGATATTCATACATTCCATCAGCAGGAACGGAAAGCAACGCAAGTTTCAGTTGTTGTATTGAGATGTTCTGGGTTTTCCTGTGTCTAGGTGCCACCAAATTTTGCACGCATTCGGGCCTGATAATGCTTTCGGTCAAGATGACGCCATTACAGAGGCCATGAATTGCAGGTATTATAAGCTGCTGGATAAATCCGAGAGTCTCGGTCAAGCTCTTCGTGGAGCATGCCAGGACATCGATATAGTAGCCGAACTGTCCTCCGAGCTCTACCCTGACATACATTCCATTGATGTTTATCGTGATCAGGTACTTCTCTAAGCTGTAATTTGCTACATATTGATTCTTTAATCCCATGATTCTGTTATATAGATCCACCTGAATTTTGAACAGCGAAAAATCCGATTAGGAAACCGAAACTCACAATGTTCCATTAGAGAAAGCGAGAGAGAGAGAGATAGAACTAGGGGATTCTTGCCTTTAGTCGAGGAAAAAATCCCGGAGTTAGAAACATATGGCTCGAATCATCACATTCTAGGTGTCGCCCTGTGTAGATGCAGTCGGGCATACTTAACGGCCACCTTTGTGGTTTTCCTCTACCATCTTCAAGAACCGAGGGGATTAGCAATGGCGAATTCGGATCTGATTGGTCTTGTTCGTAACAGAGTTCGAGTTTTAGCATCATTCCCACTAGATCACTAGCTTGCACGTTTTCAAATACCTTCGAATTCGTTCCGGGGATCGGGCTATGTAACTTGCTTTTTAAAACCTTTTCCAGTTCTTTTCTACTGATGAATCCATTATTGTTGGTTGAATGGTTTCTAACTTCTAGTCTTATTAGTTGGCCAAGAACTTCACAAAACCAATCATAATCTAATATCATAAATCCGAGTTCTTCGAAGTAAATCACCTCTCCTATGTCGTGCAAGCAAGTAGCAAGAGCCGTCCTCCTTGTCTCGATCTTGTCTCGATTACTTTGTCTCGAACGTATTCTCAACTGAGGGATACGAACTTGACATAGATCCTGATACTCGTTCCATCTCATTACTGGTTTGTTGTAGTTTTCTGATTTCCAGTCCATCAAAATTTGGATCAGTTCGTTACAGAGCTGGTAAACTCGCGGAACTCTTTGGAGAACAGTGCGGCTCGTTCTCTGAAGATGATGCAAGAGTTCGTTTACCGATGCCGATGACCGTGCATCAACAGTAAACACTGTCGGGTATATGTCAAGGAAGCCTTGGAATTTGTCTCTCAATCCCTGGATTGACATCAAAGTTCGCTGCACGTTCTGTGAACGTTGTACGACTTTGTCATGGTGTGTGAGAACCAAAGTTACGTTTGGAAGCACGCATTGCTGTGATGCTCGTTTAGAGTTGGAAACTATGAACCGTAGCCAATATCGAACATCGTCTTCTATCTCGCTCAGGTTTTTCGGGTCTTTGTTACTTGGTTTTCTGAATAAACTGCTGATGATCACAAATACTGATGCAGTTCCAGGCCCGGGAAACATGAGATCGTGGAGCGAATAGAACTCGTGCTGATTAGCTAGATTCCAAACCGATGTTTTTACGTCTTCGTCTCTGTAAGTTTTTATCTTCATTCCAACTGTTCTTACTGCTTGTTCAACTGGAGCTACTAAAGATCTAAATTGTTCTGTGAAGGGAAGTTTTGAAGAACCAAAGTTCTGCAATATGGAAGTTTTACCTGCATATTCTTGCCCACAGAGGAAAATCCTACAACTTTTTGGCTCGGTCAAGGTCGTGTCGAGCGAATCCACCGGAGGTTCGAGATCAGTGTTCCTGTTCTGTCCTAACCTTTGGTAAACTCCATCGGCTTTCCCAGAATTCTGGAGAGGAGTTCCCGAGAGGTCGATGTCTTCGATCCAAGGATTTACCTCCAGTATCCCTGTTATTGTCTGCAGCACCATGTCTCCATCAACACCTTTACAGCCGGGTAACGATAAGTGTCTCAACGACGCGTTCTTCTCTAAACTCCTGAATATTCTCACTATGTCATTTGGTTTCAAGCTATGATCATCATATATCCCTAGATGAGTAAGCGTTTCGTTCGTTGTGAGCATATGTAGAATAGCAGCTAGCCCGTCTCTTCCTATCTTGTTTCTTCGACCTCCGAACGTTACGTATCTGAGAGTTATGTTTGCTTGATGTTGCAGGGTCGAAAACCGGCTCAAAGGACAGAGTAAATGCTCGACTCCGATGCCGGTAAATAAGTTCCCATCAAGAAACAAGCTCTGCAAGTGCTTGTTCTTGAAAAGTCCAGCTGCTATATGCACGATTGCCTCGTCTTTTAAGTGAGTTTTCGATAGTTTTACCTCCCTCAAGCAACGATTTTGCTCCAACACCCAACGGAATTCTCTTGCCCATCGAGATTTCAGCTGGATACCAGTCATGTCGAGCGTTTTAACCGTCGAGTTCAACCCGAGCGTGCAGGCAACCGTGCGAGCGCCATTTATGTCTAGCCTGTAAATTCTGAGTGTGCTATTCCCAGGTACAAACTCAACCACCTTTGAACTTTTTCCACTCCAAATGTGCACTTCCAAGTTCCTATTCATTGCCAAAACTGCAGCTATCAATGGTGTCACTGTGATTGAATTCGTGTCGAAAATCGATAACAGCTTCAGAGTCGAGTTTTCTTCAACCATCTTCGAGAGTTCTTCCACGCCTTTTGACCCAATCGAGTCCTCCCGAACCTGAAACTCCTCTAACGAATCATTAACCTTCAAACCAGAAGCAATCAAACCAACCCCGACCGATCCAATCCCACATTCCGAAAACATAAGCTCTTTAATCCCTCTGTTAATTCTCAAAACACAACACAGCTCTGCCAAGCATTCATTACTCAATCTATTTCGTCGAAACACGACATGTCTAACGCCCGGATTATCCTCAACCAACCTACAAAGCTCTCGCATCTGCTCGAGTTCCCAGTCGACATGATGAAACTCCAAGCTTCTGAGGGAGCTGTGGTAGCTCAAAGCTGTGAGAAAGCGAGAGAAGTAAGGAATGTTGTCCCTGGAAATGTCTACTTTCATGGAGTTTTCGGTTTCGACATGGCAGCAAGAAGTGGACTGAGAGAGATGGAAGGAGAGGCTTTGAGGGAACGGGTTGTCCGGGCCGAGAGCGTGCAATGTCGATTCGAGATCGCCATGGTTCGGGTCTGAAGCCATTGATGGAGAGAAAGATAAGAGGTGAGAGCTCTGTTTTGCTTTATTGGGAGGAAAAAAAGGGGAGATGTTTGTCAAAGCAACAGTTTGGTGCTTTATAACTGTAAAATCATATACAATTATTTTATTTAGGGAATTATTTGTAAGACTTTCGGTGGCTCTTTTGGGATAAAATTGTAAGAAATTTAATCAAAATGATTTATATACGATAATATTTTATAAAATAAAGTGATACCCGAGTTAGGGCGGTTCATGTTACCTAATAACTCGATTAACCCAGACTATCCGACGGAAATCATAAAGGTTTGGTTGGAATAGATATTTTTCGGTTTGGGTTGGGTTAAATTTTTGGAAAATCGAAAATTTGATTTGGTTTGCGGGTTTATACTTTTTTTATTTGGGTCAACTTGACCAACTCGAAAATCTAGGGGTGGGTTAAGTTAGGTAATGAACTCGATTTGAGCGGCTTGAGTCACAAGCATGAAATTTGGGTTTTGGTTAGGTTGAGTTTTCGAGCTACTTATGTCACCAACATGAAATTTCGGGTTTGGGTTAGGTTGAGTTATGAACGTTACTCGAACTATTTGAGTCACCAACATGAAACTTCGGGTAGGTTGGGTTATGAACTCTATTCGAACTGTTTGAGTCACCAACATGAAATTTTGGGTTTGGGTTAGCTTGGGTTATGAACTTTATTCAAGTTGCTTGAGTCACCCACATGAAATTTTGGGTTTGGGTTAGGGTTAGGTTGGGTTATGAGCTCTATTCGAGCTGCTTGAGCCACCAACATGAGATTTCAGGTTTGAGTTAAGTTAGGTTATGAACTCTAATCGAGCAACTTGAGCTACCAACGTGAAATTTTTGGTATGAGTTAGGTTGGGTTATGAACTCTATTCGAGCTGCTTGAGCCACCAACATAAAATTTCAGGTTTGGGTTAGGTTGGGTTATGAACTCTATTCGAGCTGCTTGAGTCACCAACCTGAAGTTTCAGGTTTGGGTTAGGTTGAGTTATGAACTCTATTCGAGTTACTTGAGTCACCAACATGAAATTTGAGTTTGGGTTAGGTTGGGTTATGAACTCTATTTGAGTTGCTTGAGTCACCAACGTAAAGTTTCAGGTTTATTCGAGCTGCTTGAATCATCAACATGAAATTTCGGGTTTTGGTTGTGTTGGGTTATGAACTTTATTCGAGCTGCTTGAGTCACCAACATGAAATTTCGGATTTGGATTAGGTTGTGTAAACTGTATTCGAGCTTCTTGAGTCACTAACATGAAATTTCGACTTCGGGTTAGATTGGATTATGAACTCTGTTCGATTCGAACTCGCGCGAGTGGGCTTGGGTTATGAACTCTGTTCGATTCGAACTCGTGCTAGTGGGCTTGTCATGATCATGGCCCAAAATAGACAATTTTGTGCGGAATGAAATTTTCCGGGAAAATTAAAAACACTGAGAAATTGATTTGGATAACGCTTGCGAGCAAAAAGCTTCCATTATTTCAGAGCTTCCGCCATTGATATCCAGAGGAACTTCCATGGCTATCTCTTCACTCTCTGCTACTATAATTGCATCTCCTTCACTATTTGTTCCCTTATCATCCCTTCATCCTAAACCGAGATTTCTTCCCTTCTCTGGTTCCTCTTCTACTGCTTTAAAGCTCAAACCCCTCCATTTTTCGTTGCCATCGTCTAGGGTTTATGCTGCTCCCGAAGTTCTAGACTCCTCCGATGCCAACGAACCGCCTCCGGAAATCCTGGAGGACTCTGGAACAGCCACTCTCGAGGTTTGTGATAATGTTGTTCGTCTAGAAAAGTAGTGCGGAATCGAGCAAAATGTTACGATTTCTTTACGTTTTGTGATGGATTTGAGAATTTTTGTTCTGGATGTGATTGAATGGTGTTCTAAATTTCCATGTTGTTTTCAATTTCATTGCAAGTAGTTAAGGAATCTCCGTTTTGTTTCTGTAAGGCAATGGATTGGACAGTGCTTCTATGTTTGTTTCATGTTCTGTTTAGGGTGAAGATTTTGAAGCGCCTGGAACTTCTGCATTCAGCATTGGTGAGGATGTGGATAAGGTAATTCTTATGTTTTCTTAGTTTATGTCTTATTCCAGCATCCTTTAGCTTTCCAATATATAATGTACTGCGGTTCTGATGAATATATAACAAGTGAAATGATTTAATGAGATTATATCAGTATCATAAGTTTTTTATCCTGCAATGATTGGGTGAGATAATGAGTGAATGGAGAATAGAATGTATGTACCTGTAACCATCCAAGCCCAACGCTAGCAAATATTGTCCTCTTTGGGCTTTCCCTTATGGGCTTCCCCTCAAGGTTTTAAAACGCGTATGCTAGGGAGAGGTTTCCACCTCGTTATAAAAATGCTTCGTTCCCCTTTCCAACCGATTGGGGATCTCACAATCTATCCCCTCCGAGCTCAGCATCTTCATTGGCACACCGTCCGGTGTCCACCCCCTTTAGAGGGCTCAGTGTCCTTGCTGGCACACCACTCGGTGTCTGGCTCTAATATCATTTGTACCAACCCAAGCCCTCCGCTAGGAGTGGGTTTTCCCTTCCGAGCTTCCCCTCAAGGTTTTAAAACTCGTTTGCTAGGGAGAGGTTTCCACACTCTTATAAAAAATGATTCGTTCCCCTCTCCAACCATTGTGGGATCTCACTATCCACCCCCCTTGAGGCCCAACGTTCTCGCTAGCACACCGTCCGGTGTCTGGCTCTGATACCATTGTAACAACCCAACCCCACCGCTAGTAGATATTGTCTGCTTTGGCCCGTTACGTATCGTCGTCAGCCTCATGGTTTTAAAACGCGTCTACTAGGGTAAGGTTTCCACGCCTTTAAAAGGAATGCTTTATTTCCCTTTCCAAACCAACGTGGGATCTCACATCTCCAATTTTATGATGACTCTGCTGGCTTCATTTTCTGATATATATGTGTATATATATGGGTAAGCAACGGTGTTTTCAATTAGAAAAATGAAAGAATAGAAGGGTAAAAAACAAGCCCAAACAAAAGGAGACCCAAACTAATAATAGAAAAGGACTCCAATCTAAAAGAAGAAGACTGAGAGCATAATCTAAAACATGCCTAGTAATTAAAGTACAAGGGAAGGCATTAAACCTAGCAGGTCGTTGTGTTTGTTATTTGATTCGTTAAATTATACGCGCTACGAGGTGTATCTAGGGACTTATCTGAGCTAGTTGGTTGTATAATTGATAGTATCCATCCTTTTCTTGGCTGATTTTAATGAACTAAGATGTTTGTGGTTTCAGCTGGCGCCAAAGCAGAAAATTAGAATTAAACTAAGGTCTTACTGGGTTCCCCTCATTGAAGACTCTTGCAAGCAGATAATGGATGCTGCAAGGAACACAAATGCAAAAACCATGGGTCCCGTGCCATTACCTACAAAAAAGCGCATCTATTGTGTTCTTAAATCTCCTCATGTTCATAAGGATGCTAGATTCCATTTTGAAATCAGAACCCACCAGCGCCTAATCGATATTTTGTACCCGACTGCCCAAACGATCGATTCGTTGATGCAACTAGACCTTCCAGCTGGTGTTGATGTGGAGGTCAAGCTATAAAGAGAAGAGCTTCACCAAGGTAAAGTTAGTTTCCGTAGGTCTATTACATGGTCGGTTTTCCTTTTACTGGTATATTATCCTTTCTGATGGCACGTTATATTTCTGTCTGCATTAAAGCCAGTATTCCTTTTCTGCTCCATTATTTTCTTCAAGAATTCAAGTATTACTAGTTTTGCTACACCAAAGTTTAAATGCTTGGCAGCATTTCTAAATTTAGCTATATCAATTAATTGTTGTGGTGGTTCAAGGTAGCTGAGAAAACTCTGTTTTTAGTCTATTGATGTGAGTTTGTCAGATAGAAAATCGAAATTGGGAAGGGTCTACCCGTATGTTATTATGAGATCCCACATCGGTTGGAGAGGGGAATGAAGCATTCCTTATAAGGGTGTGAAAACCTCTCCTTAGCAGATGCGTTTTAAAACCGTGAGGCTGACAGCGACACCTAACGGACCAAAGCAGACAATATCTGCTAGCGGTGGGCTAGGGCTGTTACTAATAGTATAAGAGCCAGACACCGGGCAGTGTGCCAACGAGGACGTTGGGCCCTCAAGGGGGGTGGATTGTGAGATCCCACCTGGGTTGGAGAGGGGAATGAAGCATTCCCTATAAGGGTGTAGAAACCTCTCCCTAGCAGACGCGTTTTAAAACTATGAGGCTGACAGCGACACATAACGAGTAAAAGTGGACAATATCTACTAGCGGTAGACTTTGGCCGTTACAGATATACCCTATATAGTTTCATTTTCTTTATAATTGATAACTTTGTTTCTCGTGTAAAGGTCGTGTTTACTTGTGTAGTTGAGCATCTAGATTTAAGCAATAGATCAACAAGTGGAATCAAGAACGAGGGTGACAATATAATATTTAAGGATTTCCATACAAGCATGAATAAAGAAGCCCATGAAAAAACTAGGGACTATGCTTGTTGAAACGCGAGTCGTGTATGTATTCTCCTGCCATTAAGAAACAGAAGTGGAGTCAATACCGACCTTAGGTTGAAGATAAAAGGACATTTGAAATTTGTCTTTGATAGAGCTAGGATGAACATTCTTCTGGGTGCATGGAATTGATTGAACTAGCTAGTTTTGCAGCTCGTTGATGTCGATAATCATCAGGCAGTCGTATCGATATTGTCCCGATTTCTTATATGGTTATTTACGCTCATTTCAATGTTTGTTTGCTCCATGTTTATGCTTTCTTTGACACTTTTTGGTTGATTTCTTGCATGTTAGGTAATGGGTATCTGAGGATGTAACTATTGATATATATCAGAGCATGAAATCGTGTAGACGATAACGATGGAACGGGTTGTAGAGACGATAGCTGGTCCTTAAGTTATGCTCTTCTTTGTTGGTTCTTTGCTGCTTTGCAGTCTCTTGTCAATCATTTGTATTTTTTTTTTCGTTCTTTTTGTACTTAATGGAGCAATGAAAATGGTGGAATTCAAGGCCTCACAACATTTGTCAATATGCATAGTTTGGTTGACTATAAGCCCTCTTATATGCTTTTGTAGCGTAGCATCAACGGAATCGGGTGTTCAAAGACAATTTGGCATGCAAGAAACAAGGTTTGTCATACTCTAATATAGATGTACAACAACCGTTGAACTTATGGTGTAAAAATGATCATGTGAGATCCCACATCGGTTGGAGAGGGAAACAGAATATTTCTTAAAACGGTATGGAAATATCTCCCTAGTAGATGCGTTGTAAAATTGTGAGGTTGACGGCAATATATAACGGGTCAAAGCAAACAATATCTGATAATTATGGGTTTGAGATGTTACAAATGGTATCGGAACCAAACATTAGGTTGTGTATCAGGGAGAATGCTGGGTCTCCAAGGGGGTGGATTGTGAAATCTGTGAGTTGTGAAATCCCATATCGATTGGAGAGGGGAACGAAACATTCCTTATAACGATGTGGAAACATCTCCCTAGCAGATGCATTGTAAAATCGTGAGATTGACAGGCCAAAGCATATAATATTTGTTAGCGGTGGGCTTGAGCTGTCACAAATGGTATTAGACATTGGAATATGTGCCAGAAAGGACACTAGGACCCCAAGAGGGTGGATTGTGAGATCCCACATCGGTTGGAGAGGGGAACGAAACATTCCTTACAATGATGTGGAAACATCTCCCTAGCGTTATTGTAAAATCGTGAGGTTGACAGGCCAAAGCAGACAATATTTGTTAGTGGTGGGCTTGGGCTGGTACAAATGGTATTGGAGTAAAACACCGGACTGTGCCATCAAGGACACGACCCCAAGAGGGTGAATTGTGAGATCCACATCGATTGGAGAGGGGAACAAAACATTCATTATAATGATGTGGAAACATCTCCCTAGCATACACGTAAAACCGTGAGATTGACAGGCCAAAGTAAACAATATCTGTTAATGGTAGGCTTGGGCCGTTACAAATTGTATTAGAATCAGATACCAGACTGTGTGTCAGCAAGGACACTCGGACTCCAATAGGGTAAATTGTGAGATCCCACATCGGTTAAAGAGGGAAACGAAACATTCCTGAAAACATCTCCCTAGTAGACGTGTTGTTAAACTATGAGGCTGACAACGGTACATAATTGACCAAAGCGGATAATGTCTACTAACGGTGGGCTTAGGTTGTTACAGATCATGATTGGTGACGACGATATCATGTACAATTCATATCATACGACGTGTACATCGTGATCATTAATATGGTGCATACTTTGATGTCTAAGTCAATATTTAATCAAAATGGTATCGAGTTAAGCAAGGGTCGTGTCACATACCTAATTCATTACATTAGTAGGATTAGTCTCTCTATTTATATGTTTTCCTTGGTGACGTGTGTGACAAAAACCGTATAATGAGTTAATTGTGAAATTAAAAAGAGGTAAGACGTGTGCTTCCACTTGGTTAAATATCAATAATTATATTTAAATGACTTAATTTGATCAAGATAAGCTTACTTGATTAAATGGCTAGGATGATGACATGTGGCAGCATTTGAAGTTGTCAGTCTTTTAAATTTAATTCATAATAATTGGTTGCAAATATAATTTTATTATTGATTTATAAATAATATGTGGCAATTTGTGGTTGACTTTTTAATTTTTAATTTTATTTTTTTATTATAAAACTAATTTCTTTTAAAATTTTAAAATTTTAAAATGGAATGAGTTACTAATAAACTTATTTTTTTAGTAATAAAGAATAAAACCAGTTTTATTTATTTATTTTTTTCTGTTATTTTTAAAATGTGCCCGCTAATTTAGGGAATAGTCATGAATTTATAATCAAGGAACACTATCTTATGCCGAGAAGCCTGAAGCAAAGCCACGAGAGGTTATGTTCGTGAACCCAACCCAACCCTAATTTTTTGGGCTGGGTTTGTTCGGGTCATTCATTCAAATTTTCGTATATAATAAAACTAAAATATTTATTTATTCATTTTCAAACATTTAATTAAACTTTTCGACTTAAATAAGTTCATAACTCAACTCAAATTGATTTGGGTTGATAGAATTTTTCGAGTTATCGAGTTTTTTTAAATACCCGAGTTAACGCATTATCTTATCCACCATTTTAGAAACAAACAATAAAACTAACAAAAAAAAATATTTTTTTAAATATACACGAGCGTAAAAATATTATTTTTAAAATATACACGAGCGTCCATATCATTTTAATTTGCGATCATTAAAAATACTAATTGATTTTATTATTTTTTTTTTATAACATATTGGCATAATAAACTAAAATTAAAAAATAAAAAAATAAAAAAATAAAATAGAAAATATTGAAATTTTATTTTATTTTTAAAAATTAATATTTTGAAGAGGAGAACGAGTACGAAATTGATTTGGAAACCTAAACCACACGTAATTAGTTACGTAGTGAAAAGTCCAAATAGTCCTTTTTAAAAACTTTATTTATTTATTTATTTATTCATTATTATTGAGATAGAATCTTTAATAATTAAAAGAGCCTCACAAAACAAATTTAGTTACGTCACCACTCGCGTCACAGCGCCACCATTGACTGTTACTTTATCATTGCCCGAAAAGGTCAGTGTTTGTCACTTTATCATCATGCCTTTTTTACCGGGAAAAAAAATATTTTATATTAAATTATTTAACTTTCAAAATTAAAATTTTATTCTCAAAATATTTATTTTTTTTTAAAATTTACTAAACATAAAATTTAAATTAAAAAATATCATTAATAATAAAGTAAAATTAAAAAAAAAATTATTATCATACAAATTTCATTATATTAAAAATTAATTTATAATTATTTTTTTTAAGTTTAAAATATTTTTTAAACAAAATGTCCCGACTAAAATTAATATTAAAAATATTTTTATTATTTTTTTAAAAGAAATTAAGTGATATTTTTCAACCAAATACAATATTTTATAGGACGTTAAGTGAATATTTTATTAGGTAGGACGTTAAGTGAATATAATATTTTATTTTTTTTGGAACGGGGTTGTCATATCGAACTCCTTTTACTTCCTCGATGTTCAATCATTAGACCACATGTTTAGGTCAACGTAGCTTTTTACTAATCTGTGCAATCTCACACGTAAAGAAGTCATGTTGAAAATATATGGAAAAAAAAATTGTTTTGTTGCGGGTTGTCTCAAGAGTTAGGTCCACGACCTGCTTGTAACGGACCTTATTTATCTCTTGGAAACTAGGTCACCGACGCATGTATGATATGATTGTTATGTGCAGAAATATTCATTTAAAATATTTCGTAAACTATGTCATGAAATAAAATGTTCATAATAAATTTTTTTAAAAGAACATAATGTGAAATTTAAATAAAACAATGGTGAGATCTCACATTGGTTGGAGAGGGGAATGAAACATTGTTTATAAGGGTGTGGAAACCTATCTCTAGAAGACGAGTTTTAAAAAACTTTGAGAGGAAACCTGAAAAGGAAAGCTCAAAGAGAACCATATTTGCTCGTAGTGAGCTTGGACGGTTGCAAATGATGTCCGAGCCAGATATCAGGCATTATGCCAGTGAGGATGTTGGGCCTCGAGGGGGGGGAGGACATCAAGCAGTGTGCCAATGAGGATGTTGAGCACCGAAGGTTGGTGGACATCGGGCGGTGTGCCAGCGAGGACGCTAGGCCTCGAAGGGGAATGGATTGTAAAATCCCACATCGGTTGGAGAGGGGAATGAAACATTCTTTATAAGGGTGTGGAAAACTTTCTCTAGCAGACGTGTTTTAAAAGAATCTTTATAAGGCTCTGCTAGCGGTCGGCACAACAATGCCCTAATCTAACCTAAGGGCTACAAACAACATGAATGCGTCTATCCTAGTTTTGGTCCCATGGCTCACCACAACGTCATCATCCATGCAGAGGTGCCTTACGTTTACCTCCAAACTCAAGCCACATGCTACTCTTATTTTTCAAGTAAAGGTAAGACACCTCTTCACGAATGACGACGTCGCAGTGACGATCATGAGACTGAAACTAGGGTACATGCATTCATATTGTTTGTAGCTCTTAAATTAGATCATGACATTGTTTTATTTCTTTTCTTACGTTATTCGTTCTAAAGACTTTATTATGAATATTTACATCCATATCATGAAAGTCCAAGAAGCTCCTTGATATCGAATTGAAGAACCCGAGCCATAATTACCTAAAACGTAAAGGGCACTCGAGTTAAGTGTTGGTAGCTCAGAAAGGTTAACACCCTTCTCATGATTTGAATCGACTCAATGGATAAACAAAAAAACTCCTCACACGTTAAAGGTACACAATCAATACTATCGAGCTCTATGCTTCTAATTCCATACTTAGTTAAGTATCACAACAGTCCGAGATCTTATCTTGCAGATACACCCAACTCGTACGACAAAAAATATCTCAAACCCGATCAAACGACATGCTCAATAAAAAATTTCACGAGACCATATTGAATTAATGGCCACTTATTGGAAACCAAAGGTAGCTTCCAAGATGGAAAAGGGTAAAAAGGACATTTCACAATATTTTTAGTATGGCTCTTGAATCCAAAACAATTTCAACCATTCATTGACAAATGTTTGGAAGATAGTGAATGAAGAACTTGTGGGGGAGAAATTATTTGAATTTGTGTGGCTTTCGATCAATTTTGGTTCGATTTTCGTGAGATTTCGATTTCTCGATTCATATTATTATCTCGATTTGTATCGATATGAATTGAGATCGTTCTTGACTGATACCACAAATATGACATAGTTTAAAGTTATGTCGTTCATACGTTCTTGGTTTTAGGTTTGGAGGTCACGCTCGACTATGTTTGTGGACTATAACTACAAGATTTTTAATTTAGGGACCACTCAAAATGAACGTTTAATTATTGTCAAGTCTCTTAAATTTTCATTATATATAAAAATGACCAAAATACCCTCACACTACCCCGTCCAAATATCTCCACTTTCACTTCCACTTACCTACTATTAACGATCACTACTCTCTATCAGCTGCCACTCACCCTTGTTGTCATCGCCCAGGACCACAACTGTCCACTGGAGACAACTGATCTCATTTTACCGCCACCACTGTCAACTATCGGTGGTAGTTAGTAGTCGATCATAGTGTTTTGAATATAAACATGAAATCAAATTTAAAAAAAAGGACCTTTAAACGTTTAGCTGTGAAGCCCTCTTAAATTTTCATAATATATAAAAATGACCAAAATGACCAAAATGCCCTCACATACCCCTTCAAATGTCTCTATGTTCACTTCCACGTACCTACTATTGGCAATAACTACTCCCTATTAGCTGTCACTCACCCTTGTCGTCATCGCCCATGACCATAACTGTCCATTAGATACCATTGACCTCACTCTACCGCCACCACTGTCAATTGTTGTCCGAGGTAGTCAGTAGTCAATTAAAGTGTTTTGAATATAAACTTGAGATCAAATTTGAGAAAAAGGGTTTTAGAGCGTTTAATTGTGAAGCCCTTTTAAATTATCATAATATATAAAAATGACCAAAATACCCTCACACTACCCCTTCCAAATCTCTCCACTTCACTTCCACATACCTACTATTGGCGACCGCTACTCCCTATCAGTCGCCACTCACCCATGTCGTCATCGCTCACAACCACAATCGTCCACTGAAGACTATCGGCCTCACTCTATAACCATCATTGTCAACTCTCGGTGGCAGTCTTTTAATTTTAAACGCTAAACCTAAAAAAATGTATTTTCAAAAAACAAATTTTTCTCGGACAATCCAAACAGGTCCAAAATATACTCGTTTTTTTAAAATATCGAAGTTTTAGCTATGCTCACGAAACCATATGTCATGTCCTATCTAGGAAATCAAGTACATATAATCATCAATAAGTTATGTTTATTCGGTCTTTATTTGGCCAAACTCCCAATGTCTTTACTATTTTTTGACTAACAACGTTTCGAAGTATTTCAAATAACTTCAAATTAAACCGACCTAATCGAACCTTTAAAAATTGAGTAAATTTACTACTCTTTTAGTTTAACGGTTATAGGGTAGGGATCAAATATCGATTAGGGTATGCTCGTGTTGAATATTAAAGTCGAGTCTCGTAATATTTCTTATTTTAACACGATACGTACCGCAACATATCGAAATCTAATATATTTTGAAAAAAAAAAACCATATTTTCAGTTGTAAATAGTTACCGGTAACCCTAATAATTAAAACGGTCCCGAGAATAGTTCCGACTTCTTTCTTAGGTGAATGTCTATGTCTACTACTTTAGAAAGATAGAGATATCACCTTTCTTTTGAGTGTGAGAGAGAGATTGAGTATTTGACTATAAAACCGTCTTATTCACACGTTTTTTTCAATAACTTAGGTCACGAACATTCAAAATTTACAGATTTCAATTCAACTGTTTGATTTTTTTGGTCGATAATATATATATAAACTAGTCGAATTATGTTCGATTTGACAGTATTTTAATTTTTTATTTTGTTGTAAAATAACCGAGGCATAAAAATTTGAACTCTAACCTAAAAAATGAGTACACGTCAAGTACTCTATTATAATCTAAATTAAAAAAGTCACGTATTTAATATAGTTTTATAAGTTCGAGACTACGTTTGTTATTTGACCTATATTTAAATAATTTAAATTATTACAAAATAATTTATATTATTAATAAAATAGTTTAATCCAATAAAAAAAATCACCTATTTTTTGGGCGATTAGATTATATTTAAATAATTATCATTTATTATTATTTTTAAAAAATATAGTTATTTTAAAATTTTCATTTTTTTAATATAATCTTTATTAAAAAAAATTAATATATATATATATATATATAGAGTTAATTAAGTACAAAAAGAAAAGAAAAGAGAGANACCGATATAATTTTTAAACATTTAAATTTTAATATTATTCCTTAACCATTAAAAAAAATTAGTTACATTTTAGTTCCAGTGCGTCTCAAAATTAACTAATTTTTTTTATAACCTCTATATATATATATATATATATATATATATATATATATATATATTTATATTAAGGGGACGGGGACGGGGACGGGGACGATCCCGCTCCATTTATCTATCTATTCGTATCTAAACTGATAATGTACATCTCTAGTTCAAATTGAATTCGATAAACTTTCATAAATAATCAGATGAATTTTAACTGATTCTAACGTTTTCGAACTGATGAATTTTAACTGATTCTAACGTTGTGGAACGGATGAAACCGAAATTTAATTAATAGCAAACTCTAAAAAAATGTTGGACATTATAAATTTATACAATTTCAATCATAAAAATTCAAAATTTAATATATATATTTATTTATTTATTTTTAATTTCCTTTGATTTTTTCTTCATTGACCTTCTTCTCTCCCACTTCCTTAAGCCATCATTATCCATTCAAACCTCATTTTCTTCCCCAATTTCACTTTCCGGGAAAATTTGGAGATTTTCCCAAGAAAATTTCCACTTACCCAATATAAATACCCCTCTCTCGCCTCCATATCTCCTCCATCCCCACTCCCTTTCGCCGCCGTCTCTGTTTCCCCCACCTTCATCCTCCTCCCATGGCGGCTTGCCTCCCACTCTCCGGCGACCCACCTTCCGACCCACATCACAAAATGGTCAAATTCTGCCGACCCACCTTCTCCGATCATCTTTCTTCCATACCCATTTCCCCAAATCCACACAAAATCCAAGATTCTCCTCCGTCGCCGCCGCCCTCTTCCGATTCCGATCTCTGGTTCAAAATCCGGGAAGAAGCTCGCTCCGATGTGGAAGATGAACCCATTTTATCGAACTATTACTTCAGTTCGATTCTCTCCCATAGCTCTATGGATCGAGCGCTAGCGAACCATCTCTCGATTAAGCTCTGTAGTTCGAGCCTCCCGATTACGACTCTGTTCGAGCTGTTCTTGGACGTTTTGAGAGACGACGGCGGCGAGATTTTGCGATGTGGGGTTAGGGATTTGAGGGCGGTGAAGGAAAGAGACCCGGCTTGTATTAGTTATGTGCAATGTTTTCTGAATTACAAAGGGTTTTTAGCGGTTCAATCGCATCGAATCGCTCATAAACTTTGGTCCGACGGGAGGAAAGCTTTGGCGATGATAATTCAAAACAGAGTATCTGAAACTTTCGCCGTTGATATCCATCCCGGCGCCGTGATTGGATGTGGGATTCTTCTTGACCATGCTACCGGCGTCGTCGTCGGCGAGACGGCGGTCATCGGAAACGATGTCTCGATTCTTCACCATGTGACTTTAGGCGGTACCGGGAAGGATTCCGGCGACCGGCACCCGAAGATTGGAAATGGGGTTTTGATCGGCGCCGGAACTTGCATTTTGGGTAATATTAAGATCGGTGATAGAGCGAAGATTGGAGCTGGGTCGGTGGTTTTGAAGGATGTGCCGCCGCGGACGACGGCTGTCGGGAATCCGGCGAGGCTGGTCGGCGGGAAGTCGAATCCGATTAAGTTGGATAAGACGCCAAGTTTCACTATGGATCATATCTCTCATATAAACGAGTGGTCTGATTATGTTATATAGATTTTTTTTTTTTTTTTTTTTTTTTTTTTTTTTTTTTTTTTTTTTTTTTTTTTTTTTTNCGGCCATTGAATTGACTGTTGAAGCTCAAGCTGATGTAATAATGGCGAATATATATATAAATAAATATATATATAGAGTTGTCTCTTTTAATGTCCTTTGTGTTTTGGATTTGTAAACGCGTATAAAAGAATGGTAAGTTTCTCGGGACGACAATAGGTCGGTGTTGAAATGTGTTTTTTAACTTAAGATTGTGATGTTTGCAAGCGGGAAAGAAAATGTGAGGTTAATAAGAAAACACGTGTAGGATGTTTTTTAAGTTGAGTATTTGTTCGAGAAGTAATTTTGGGAGGGTTGAATCAGAACGTTAGGACAATTCATGTTCTACCCTGGTAGTCCTAGGGGTAAACAATGGATACTAGACGTTGTGTGTCACAGTCATGCTCGTTCAGGGCATGTTGCTCATAGTCACGTGCTCATGACAAGGCAAACCCTTTATGTATTTACATGTTGTAATGTTTTTTTTTTTTTTTTTCTGTATTTTTGTATTTTTGTAAGGAGTATGATGTTTCAAAAAAATCATGTGTTGGCGTGTCAGACATGAAGGCGAAAACATGTCAGACATGGAGGCGAAAACATGAAATGACTCAAAATGTATTATAGGGGATATGACTAGTTGTCAACCTTCCTGCCGAATAGTTATATGCAGTAAGTCGTTATTGTTGACTTTTGCTTACATTTTCATATAACACCAGCTTTCAAAACTCTCTTTCGAAATCTCTCGGCCCATGTTTTCTAAAACTTTCTTCCTGAACCGGGGTCAGAGGCTCGAGCATACGTCGCTTGGCCGTAGGCGACGCAAGAACAAATAGGTTTAACTCACTTATTGCTGGGAAGTGAGTGCCGCACAATCGCAAGTCTGCTACCATCAAAGTGTGATTGTGACACTATGTGTATCGACTCATGCAGTGTTGCTAATCTGTTAGTGTCGTGCTTGGGGAGTACGTTCGCAAGAATAAAACTCAAAGAAATTGATGGGGGCCCACACAAGCGATGGAGTACACGAAAGCACTTTTTACTTGATTATAGATTCTAATCGTAATTAGAGATGTCTATAGGGTGGAACGGGGACGTGGGAAGACCTCTTCTGTCTATTCCCATCTCCACGAAATTTTCCGTTTATTTTCTCACATATCGGGACAGAATTTTCGAACGTTTTTTCTATATTATATATATTTATTTATTTAAAAAAATGTTCATTTCAAAAGAAAATTTAATAATTAATTTTTTATTTTCTAATAAATTTATATTAAAAAAATATAAAACATTCTAATAAATCAAATAATATTCTACCCGTATAAAATTCACCATGATTTCTAAAAATTAAAATTTGAATATTACGAGGCAGAACGGAGTAGGGATTTGGGCGAGCTCGAGGGTAAAGACAGAGAATATAATCTTTGTCTCCGGCTTCGTTTAGCTAATAGAGAGAAATCACTATTAACAATGTTTAGAGATCGTCCCATTAACATAATTCTACCAGAATAATTCGAAAAGTTTAAAAAATTTCTCGAGCACGGTATTTTCTTTGTGGTCTTACGAAATATTCGACTTAAAAGAGACATGAACATTCCGATGCTAAGGGCTCTTGGGACGAGGTGTAGCTAAGTTCAGGTCTCTTTATTATTATTGTATCTCAAAATTATACCGAGTCTAACGAGCGAAACCTAATTTTAAAAATTATGATTTGCACGTAATTATCAATTTGGGCCTCAATTCAATGTATGATTTTAGAAGAGCCCAACTCAAGATTGCTCATGAAAAAGCTATTTATTCATTTTATAAGAGCTCACAAGGGTTCGAGAGGGTTACAAATGGTATCAGAGCTAGACACGAGACGGTTTACCAACAAGGACGTTTGAGTCCCAAAGAGGTGGATAACGAAACATTTCTTATAAGCGTGTGAAAACCTCTCCCTTATAGACGCATTTTAAAACCGTGAAGCTGAAGACAATACGTAACGAACGAGTTGAGCTATTATATATTTATTTTAAAAACATAATTAAAATTAATAACTAAATTTCATTTTCTATTATGAAAAATCACGATATTCTTTCTTTTTAATGATTGGAGAACAAATAATTTAAATAAAACAATATAAATCTAATATCGTACGTACATTAAATACTTTTAAACTTAATAATATGTTCGGGTTAGTTCGATTCAACCCAAGCTAATTTTAAGTGAACTCGTACAACAATAATAGTTAACTAATCACAACAGTTTTCATTTATTTAAACCAAACTCATCTCGAACATAACTTAACCTAAATTATTATGGTAGGATTAAATTGATCGAGTTTTTCAAATTATCAAGAACAATTTAGCGTTTGAAACAAGTTTTCAAATTATATATATATATATATATATATATATATATATATATATATATAAAAAATAATTTAGGCATATTTGTAATTAGATTAAGAAAATACATATCTATAAAAAATAATAATAATAATTAAGAAAATTACACACTTAAATCCTTAAATGGAAAATTCCTCAATATAAGGAAAATATATTTAAAGTTAACTCACCTTTTCTATAAATAAAACTTTATATTTAATAGGCTAAAACTCCATATATATTTATTTTATTACTGTACTTTTAATAAATTTTAAATTTAATTGTTGAAAATAATTATTAAAAAAAAATTATGTGAATATATTTTAAAATTTTTATAATGAATTAAATTTTTATGTATAATTAGATCGAAGAACCATTTAAAAAATAAAATAAAATAAAAATTTATGTGCAGAATCTAATCTCTGAGCTCTACCCTGATTCCTACAAAAATAAATGGAGAATTTGGGTGGGGATAGTAATGATGAAAGTTTCTCTGTTCCTGCCTCGGGGCAATGATGCAGCTAGTGAAGTTCTAATCGAGACACGTTTTAAAAATCGTGAGGTTGATGATGATATGTAATGAGCTAGAGCGGACAATATCTACTAGTGATGAGCTTGGTCGGTTACAAATTGTATAAGAGTCCGTCACTGGGTGGAGTAAGGCTAGACATTTTTTTTTATAGTAGATGCATTTTAAAACTTTGAGTAAAAGTACTGAAGGGAAGCCCTGAATACGACAATATCTACTAGCGTTGCACTTGAGCGATTAGAAAGTGTGGGCATACAAAAAAAAAAAAAAAAAAAAAAAAAAAAAAAAAAAAAAAAAAANTTGGAATTAAATTATTTTAAAGGAAGAATTAAGAAAATTAGATTGATATTAATATTGAAAAGGAAAACAGCTCAATATCGTTCGTGGAGGAAATGAAGGGAGACATAAAAAACGAATCACGATGGCCCGTCGTTCTTCAACTTCGAGGCAGCTCTCAGGCATCAACGCCCAATGCCCAATCTCTTTGGAATCTGCTTTGAAAATTCAAGTTTACTTCATCAATCATCATCATTCAACCCCATAAATGGGTTCCTTGAGCGTCAGTTTTGACTTATAGTGCACTCTCACTGTCTCGTCGTGGAATCTCCCCAAATTCCAACGAAAGGTAATCCTTATTGGTTGAAGAGTCCAACATTTTCCAGGAAGAATCTTAGATGGGTCTGGTTAGTTTTTGCATTATAATCGCTCTTGTTCTTGATTTTCTATAACCCACCTGCCGATTGTAGTAGCAGCACACACCATTGAATGTTGTTTTATGATGCTCTGAATCACTGTTGTGTTTGGAAAATCTGGATAGAACTTAGGCTTGGAAGAACGAAGAAACAAATGATTATAGGATGGAGCCATCTTCGTCGCTCTACGTTGTCTCTGTCTCTTTCTAATTCGTCATCCGATCATTGCCTAGAAAGTAGAAAGTGAATACCCCTTTTGTTTTTTAATCGGGGTTTTCCCTCTTTGGCTTTTTGTCGATACTTTCAACCCCTGATTCTTGCGCATCACGCTGCATCCTTGTCCAAAGGAAGTAACGTATGACTCTATCTCTGTTTCTTATGGATATATAGAACTATAGAAGTTGAGGATTCTCTTCGTTCTTCACTTGGATTGAGCTATACCTAGCTGTTGTATAGCACACCCATCATTCAAGCTTTTTGAATCATGGGTTTCTTAGCTAACTTGTTCTTTCATGACCCTTCTTCTTCCTCTATGAGCTCTGCTGCTCACTTTCTCCTTGAACCCATTTTAGCTCATGGCTTGTCTGGTTTGGCTCACTTGGTTTTGTTGCTTGTTCTTTTCGTCTCATGGGTTTGCTTTAAGTTGAAGGCAGGCTATGGGGGATGTCAAAGAGAGACGAGGTGTTTGTACCTTAAGGGAATGTTCATATGCTGCCTCGTTGTTTCTGTTTTCAACCTTGTTTTGTTTTCTCTTGGCTGCTTTTACTGGTATAGAAATGGATGGTCTGATGAAAATATGGTGACCCTTTTGGATTTTGGGTTGAAAGCACTTGCATGGAGCAGGGTTTCCTTTTGTTTACATTCTCATGTTTCCAAAACTGGAAAGGCAAAGGTTGCTAGTCATTTGAGAGTCTGGTGGGTTTCTTACTTAGCTGTTTCTTGCTACTGCCTTGCTGTGGACTCTGTTCTTTATGGACAAACTCATTTCTTGTCCATTAGATACTTGGTTTCTGATGTTTTGTCGGTTGTCTCTGGTTTGTTGATCATATATGTTGGGTTCTTTGGGAAGAGTGTGAGTGAACAAGACCCTCTTGAGGAACACCTTTTAAATGGTGAAACTACTCTCAGTAATGGCAGCGTCGATGGCATCGTCGAGCCGAAGAACTTGAAAGGAGATGAAACTGTGACCCCTTATGAGACTGCTGGAATTTTCAGTATTCTTTCATTCTCTTGGATGGGTTCTTTGATTGCAGCTGGAAATAAAAAGGCATTAGACCTTGAGGATATTCCTCAACTTGCAAGCCGTGATGCTGTTTCTCGGACCTTTCATATTCTCAGAAACAAGCTTGAGTTGGAGTGTGGAACAGTTAACAGAGTCACCACTTTTTCTATGGTTAAGGGTTTACTCTACTCAGCTTGGAAAGAAATAGCCTTAACTGCTGCTCTTGCATTCATTTATGCATTGGCCACTTATGTTGGCCCCTATCTTATAGACACTTTTGTTCAATATCTCAACGGTCAGCGAGATTTCGAAAGTGAGGGCTATGTTTTGGTCTGTGTTTTTTTCGTAGCGAAACTCGTGGAGTGTCTTGCAAAGAGGAATTGGTTCTTTAGGGTACAACAAGTCGGAATAAGGATTCGAGCAGCATTGGTTGCAATGATCTACAACAAGGGTCTGACTCTTTCTTGCCAGTCGAGGCAACAGCATACAAGTGGAGAGATCATCAACTTCATGACCGTAGATGCCGAGCGGGTCGTTGATTTCAGTTGGTATATACATGATGTTTGGCTGGTGGTTTTGCAAGTTGGATTGGCCTTGTTGGTTTTGTATAAGAAACTTGGTCTTGCTTCCATTTCAGCTTTTGTTGCAACTATAGCTGTTATGTTGATAAATATCCCATTGGGAAAGTTGCAGGAGAAGTTTCAGGACAAGATAATGGAGTCAAAAGACAAAAGGATGAAGGCTACATCTGAAATCTTGAGAAATATGAGGATTCTTAAGCTTCAGGGATGGGAGATGAAGTTCCTATCTAAGATATCCGAACTTCGGAACATCGAGGCAGGATGGTTAAAGAAGTTCCTTTATACATTGTCAGCTACGACGTTTGTCTTTTGGGGTGCACCAACGTTTGTGTCTGTGGTAACTTTTGGGACATGTACGCTTGTGGGGATCCCATTAGATTCTGGCAAAGTATTATCCGCGCTTGCAACGTTTAGGATTCTTCAAGAACCAATCTACGGTCTTCCTGACACGATCTCAATGGTTGTTCAAACGAAAGTTTCGCTTGATAGAATAGTGTCGTTCCTTCGTCTGGACGACTTGCAGTCTGATATTATAGAGAGGCTTCCAAGGGGGAGTTCTACTACAGCTGTTGAGATTATCAATGGGAACTTTTCTTGGGATGATTCGAGTTCGAAGAACCCGACGTTGCAAGATATCAATGTCAAAGTGGAACTTGGCATGAGAGTAGCTGTTTGTGGTACGGTTGGGTCAGGCAAGTCCAGCTTGCTATCTTGCATCCTGGGAGAGGTACCTAAACTATCAGGGAACCTGAGGGTGTGTGGTGGTAAGGCTTATGTAGCTCAGTCGCCATGGATACAGAGTGGAAAGATTGAGGAGAACATACTTTTTAGCAAAGAAATGGACAGAGAAAGGTACAAAAGAGTTCTTGAAGCATGTTGTCTAGAAAAGGACCTTGAAATCCTTGCATTCGGCGACCAGACGGTAATAGGAGAAAGAGGAATCAATTTAAGTGGTGGACAGAAGCAAAGAATTCAAATTGCTCGAGCCTTATACCAAGATGCTGATATTTACTTGTTTGATGATCCCTTCAGTGCAGTTGATGCTCATACTGGTTCTCATCTCTTCAAGGTAATTATTTTTTCCTAGTTATGTTTAGGACTTTGGTCACGTGCGAATTTACATGTAACTGTCCAAACCCACTACTAGCCGATGTTGTCCTCTTTGGGCTTCCCTTCAAGGTTTTTAAAACATGTCTACTAGGAGAGATTTTTACACCCTTATAAAGAATGTTCGTCCCCCTCTCCAACCGATGTAGGATCTCACAATCCACCCTCCTTCGGGGCCCAGCGTCCTTGTTGGCACTCGTTCCCCTCTCCAATCGAGGTGGGATCTCACAATCCACCCCCCTCAGGGCTTAGTGTCCTCGCTTGCACTCGTTCCCCTCTCCAATGGATGTGGGATCTCACAATCCACCCCCCTTCGGGGCTCAGTGTCCTCGCTAGCACTCGCTCCCCTCTCCAATCGATGTGGGATCTCACAATCCACTCCCCTTCGGGGCCCAACGTCCTCGTTGGCACACCGTTCGGTGTCTGACTCTAATACCATTTGTAACAGCCCAAGCCCATCGCTAGTTGATATTATCCTCTTTGGGCTTTCCCTCAAGGTTTTTAAAATGCGTCTGCTAGGGAGAGATTTCCACACCCTTATAAAGAAAGAATGTTTCGCAACCCTCTCCCACCGATATGGGTCTCACATAACAATAATCCTGCTTGAATTATCCTGACAGGAATGTCTCCTTGGTGTTCTGAATTCAAAAACAGTCATTTATGTCACTCATCAAGTAGAATTTTTACCAGCAGCAGATCTTATCTTGGTAAGTAGAGGACTTCTATCTCTGTTTTTAGTCATGCTCCTTGTTCTTTTACATCTGAACTTAGGAGATCCTTTACTATCAGGTCATGAAAGATGGAAAAATTGTTCAAGCTGGAAAGTACGATGAAATTCTTCGTTCTGGAACCGACTTTATGACACTTGTTGGCGCACACGAGGAAGCATTATCCACCATTAATTCTGTGGAAGGAGATGCTTCTGGAAAATCTGCAAGCAAAGAAGATGGGTCTATGAGTACTACTAATGGCATTACATATGAGGAAGATAAAACAGATATACAAGATGGGAAGGGAGTTGATGAAACTAAGTCAAAAGGGCAGCTTGTACAAGAAGAAGAAAGAGAGAAAGGAAAAGTTGGATTTTCAGTGTACTGGAAATATACCAAGTATGCTTATGGTGGAGCTCTTGTGCCTATTATATTGCTTGCTCAGGTTCTCTTTCAGATTCTCCAAATTGGAAGTAATTACTGGATGGCATGGGCTACTCCTGTTTCAGATGATATGGAGCCTCCTGTTTCGACCTCTCGATTGATTATCGTCTATGTTGCTTTGGCCATTGGAAGCTCTTTGTGTGTCTTCTTGAGATCAGCCCTTCTTGTGACGGCTGGTTTTAAAGCAGCAACTGAACTCTTCGTTAAAATGCACACGAGCATCTTTCGGGCTCCCATGTCGTTCTTCGATTCTACTCCGAGTGGAAGAATTCTCAATAGAGTGAGTGAATTTATATTCATGGATGCTCTTGAACTAGTCACTTGAAACCTGTAATCATAATTTGTATATACTGTTCTTTTGTTTACAGGCCTCCACAGACCAAAGTGCCATTGATATGGATATACCATTTCGAGTTGGGGCCTTCTGCTTCAGTCTGATTCAAATCCTAGGAACCATTGCAGTAATGTCTCAAGTTGCATGGCAGGTTTTCATTATCTTTATCCCTGTGATGGCTTTATGCATCTGGTATGAGGTATGCCTTCTGATCTTGTGGTTTGTCATGATCTTGTGGTTTGTCATGCTAGGAAAGTTATAACGCCCACCGCTAGCAGATATTGTCCTCTTTGAGATTTCCCTTTCGGGCTTCTCCTCAAATTTTTTAAAACACTAGGGAGAGGCTTCCACACCCTTATAAAAAATGATTCATTCTCCTCCCCACCCGATGTGAAATCTCACAATCCACCCCCTTCGGGTCCCAGCATCCTCACTCAAACTCGTTCCTTTCACCAATCGATGTGGGACCCCCAATCTACTCCCCTTCGGGGCCAGCGTCCTTGTTGGCACACTGCCTCGTGTCCACCCCCTTCGGGTGCTCTCAGTCTCCTTGCTGGCACATCGTCCGATGTCTAGCTCTGATACCATTTGTAACGTCTCAAGCCCACCGCTAGCAGATATTGTCCTTTTTGGGCTTTCCCTTTCGGACTTCCCCTCAAGGTTTTTAAAACGTGTATGCTAGGGAGAGGTTTCCATACCTTTATAAAGAATGCTTCATTCTCCTCCCCAACCGACGTGGGATCTCGTAGTTACATAATCTGAAAACAAAAATCTTTAGAGCTTCTGCTGTGCAGCTACCTAACATTGAGCTTTTGTTATGCAGCAATATTATATTCCATCAGCACGAGAGCTATCCCGGTTGATTGGAGTATGCAAAGCTCCAGGGATTCAACTTTTCTCCGAAACGATTTCTGGATCAACAACTATTAGAAGCTTTGATCAAGAGTCAAGATTCCAGGACACCAATATGAAACTGACAGATGCATACTCTCGACCCAAGTTCCACACAGCTGCAGCAATGGAATGGCTCTGCTTCCGTCTCGATTTATTGTCTTCAATCACATTCGCCTCGTCTTTGATTTTCTTGGTATCTATCCCTGTGGGAGTCATTGATCCAGGTACAATTTTCAAGCTGTTCTATCTTCAAACAATGATCTTGTAGTTCTTTTTTCCAACTGCCTAATTTATTTTACTCTCTACACTGAAGGCATTGCTGGCTTGTGTGTAACCTATGGACTTAACCTCAATATGTTGCAAGCTTCGCTAATATGGAACCTTTGCAATATGGAGAACAAAATTATATCAGTGGAGAGAATATTTCAATATACTTCAATCCCTAGTGAGCCACCTCTAGTTATCGAGGAAAACCGACCGGATAGTAGCTGGCCAGCGTTCGGAGAAGTTGAACTTCACAACCTGCAGGTACTTCAAATTCTTTTTGTATCCTTTGATACCAACAGCTCCCAAATCTGATACCTGTGATTCTGTCCTGAACTTTTATCATGTAGGTTCGCTATGCACCTCAGCTACCTCTTGTGTTGCAAGGTATTACATGCACTTTTCCAGGAGGAAAGAAAACAGGCATTGTTGGGAGAACAGGAAGTGGCAAATCAACTCTAATACAGACACTTTTTCGGATAGTCGATCCCGTAGCAGGTCATATTGTGATAGATAACGTCAACATAACAACGATAGGACTTCATGATTTGCGGTCAAAACTCAGTATCATCCCTCAGGATCCTACTATGTTTGAAGGCACTGTGCGGAGCAATCTCGATCCTCTTGAAGAATATGCAGATGAAGACATTTGGGAGGTAACACGGTTTCCTCTTCTAATCATTCCCTAGAAATAAGTCTACCTTGTTTTGTTTTGTTCAAGCATTTCATTGATGCATCAGGCACTGGATAAATGCCTACTTGGAGATGAAGTGAGAAAAAAGGAAGGAAAGCTGGATTCAGCAGGTACGTTTCTGGATGTTCTGGTAAAGGTTTCAATGAAGTGAAGTTCTTCAAACTTGTTCATTTGTGAATACAATGCAGTTAGTGAGAATGGAGAGAATTGGAGCATGGGTCAGAGGCAGCTAGTTTGCCTTGGTCGAGTGCTACTCAAGAAGAGTAAGGTGTTGGTCCTTGATGAAGCTACTGCGTCGGTCGATACAGCTACGGATAACTTGATTCAACAGACTCTACGACAACATTTTTCCGACTGTACTGTCATTACCATTGCACATCGAATAACCTCAGTCCTTGACAGTGACATGGTCTTGCTTCTAAGTCACGGTTCGTATCAATGCGCATACAGTCCACTAAACTATATAACTTGTCCATCCATAACTTGACTTTCATTACTCATCATGTAGGACTCATTGAGGAGTATGACACCCCCACAAGATTGCTAGAAGATAAATCATCCTCGTTTTCTCAACTAGTCGCAGAGTACACGCAAAGATCGGGTTCTCAATGAAAGACATGGCAGATGATAGGATCGTTAATGGACCCTTTTATTACATCTGCCTCTACCAAATTTTAGAACTTGCTATACGTTTAACCACATAAAAATCTCAGGTTCTCAGTCCAGCTCTTCTTGATTAGCTGTTATTAGTATCACTAGCTGTTTATGTGTAAATTTACTAAGACTTGTGATGGCTACAAAGAACTAGTGTATCGTTTCCCTAAAGATGAATGAGCCATTTTGATTTAGATTGATACTAAGTAATATAGCATGGATATATTGGGCTAACGTGTTCATATCCGACCGATGAGCCACATATAACTCAATGGTTAAGATATCTCTATCTTCCTAATGGATCAAATAAGCCCCTAGGCCATTCCCACCCAAAAAGAGAGTGGAAAAGAGGAACTAATCAAAAGAAATTGCATGTACCAAGAAGAAAATGTATAGATAAAGGATAGGCAAGAACTTTCAAACAAATTATTGATCTATAATCAGAGCTTAATCAAAAAATTTGAACCTTTTCTTTTATGGAATTTGATCATGACATATCAGCTACGTTTTCAAACGAATAGAAGGTAGATTTAAGCAATTCTATAAACAGTTTCCAACATACTTGGAACCATGAGAGCAGAAGTAAATTAGATCGTGAGGCAAAACTGGTAGGTTGAACATTGTTTGATCCTCCTCTTATAGTGGCGAAATGGTTAGTGAGGCTTTGGAGTAAAGCCATCAACAGCAAAATTCCTGGTGGCCGCAGGAATGGCTAAACGTATTCCATCAAGTTCAGGTTTTGCAATAACTTGACATCCCAAACGAGACCTGCAGTATCCCAACAAAGTTAATACCAACACAAACAGATTATAATATCATTTGATCTATGAAGTATGATTCAATAAATGGTGTGTACTCAGAAGATCAAAGGAAATATAGACATAAATCACAAACTTATGCACAAGTAACCAACGTTTCTGTAAGTCCAAATGCCAGATCCAACATGTCGTTCTCCTCATCCAAGGGTTCTTCTAGTTTATTGTAGTAGTCCGTATCCTGTGACGTGATTTAATCAGAGTTAACACAAAATTCCAGTCTAGAATTGTACCCATACCCCCCCCCCCCCCCNAGAGAGAGCTTACCATCACAATAACATGACAAGTTGAACAAGCTAATGAACCTTCACATGCTCCTGGTTTGGGAGATAAAACAGTGTTAGTGAAGAAACAGAAACTCAAGAACCAGCATGCAATAATCTACTATGTTAAACTACGTAAAATCGATGCTTAAATCATGAGAAAAAGGAGGATGGTGCTTAAGGAAGAGGGGGGAATCAAGCTCTTTACCTTCAAGTTCTATGTCATTTAGATGAGCAGCTTCTAACATGGACATTCCAATGGGAACTTGAATTTGTTTCTCTTCTCCATCCTTAAGGACAAATGTGACAGATATCCTGCAAATCACAGTTTCTGGTAGAGAAGAATCAACAGAATAATCCAAATGCAGACCATAGCGTAGAAGCTTTTGAATGATGTTTTTACTTGAGATGTCAGTATACTAAATCATTAAAGGCCAAATAACACAATCTTTACGAGCGAAGAGGATTGTCTTCAGCTTGACATTGGTTATACGCAAGCATCCACACTGGCTCTCGAAAAAGAACTAAGAAATGCAAATGCCATAAAAATAAAAATCTAAGATGGTTCGGAATAGCCACCAATACATTTCCGTAAATCTAAAATTCAAATATATCCAGAGACACTCCATTATCAACACTATATCGGTAATAAGAGGTGTTTCGACTGGGTTATTATCCTCCCCATTTGTATATTTCATTCATCAATGAAAACTATGATTCAATCTCAAAAAATTTATTTATCAATCTAAAGGCAAAAAACTTGAACAGATATTGATGATTCAAAGCCACATGAATTATGCTTGTACCACGCACAGTACACCTACATATTGTTTAATCAGTCGGTGATAGCAATTGATGCAACCGAAGTCTTCTAGTATGCATGTAAAGTTAAAAGGCTAAAAGAACTTACGTTTCTTTTGGGTCATTCTCTTTTTTGCAGCCATCCTGAGGACCTGAGGTAGAATACAGACGTTGTTCCTGCCATTTAAAACCTTGGAGCATCTGAACTTGAGCCTGTGGCTGAAAAAAGAAAAATGGGTCCTTGCTTAGGTTGGTAATTAAGAAAATACTATTTTCCCAAAAGTTATGTTTATTTGACCATGAACTAATGTAGCTAATACTTAATTCAGACCCAGCTATCTATTGTGAACTTGAGCAACTACAATAGTTTGAATATTAAACTAAAAGACAGAAGGAGCATCTTATATCAATCCTAGAATTGTTAACTAACCAGAGGTCGCAAGTATTCGAAAAAAGGCCCCCGAATGTTACTTGCTTTAGTCACGAGGAAAAACTGCCCTGTTGGAGAAAAAAAGGAACAAATGTAATCAGAAACGACAAAGGCTACATCGCATATTACAAGAACTTTGACCCAAGAGAAAAGAAACAAATAAGCATGTCAAAAAAATGTCCAAAGGAACAAAGAGGTAAGATTAATGCTAAGAAGCACTAATACAAAGCATAGACAATGGTATTTAAAGATGAGACAAGAAGATATGAAGCTCCTCCAAAAAATCGCAAGTTCTTGGTTGCTTCATCTCTTTCATCATTGTTCTTTTGCTACTAAAGGGCGGAAAGTCTTCTTCAAGGAGTTCGCGGTCGTCTATTGTATGTCAAGAAGAATCAATGATTGGTCTTCAGAAGAATGTTTTATCCTTAAACTTTGTCTCCCTATATGGTTAGTGAACTTGCTTTCATCCTAGAAACGCACACACTCGTCTCCATATTCAATCTTAGGCTACCCACCAAAGCTACTGAAAGGACGCATAAACTCGGAAAAGGACCGATCAGAAGGTCGAAAGACCCGAATACTGACGACTTAGAACACCATCTATACATGTCTTCCAAATTGATATCCACTAACAAAACCAATAAAATACAAGTACTTAAAAATGAAGGAGAACAACATACCTATGAAGAGTTCTTTTATCATCCGAACTCCAGTTCTTGAAAGTTTAAAAAGCGACATAATAATTCCTGCTATTACAACAACATCAGCAAGTAACAAGTTACTATGTTCAGTAAAATACCATTCTTCTAATGTACCAAATTACTCCTAGCTACCAAATGCCTCAAACATCGATGAACCTAACCCCAGGCCTATAGCAATAAAAAAAACATCACGTAATTGAATATTTGACGCAATATGAAAAACAGTGGAGTTTTGCCCTCCAACATGAACATTCTTCAATCAATCAAAGCCAATACAGAGAACATGAACCTCTGAAATGCGAATAGCCGACAAAACAAACTTGGGTTTTGTTTGGTACCTGCAAAATATCAGCTGGTAGCTGAAACAGAGACTGACGACGGCTTGCAATCGATTGAAATATGAACTTCTTGGAAAATACCTCACTTTCGAGAGAGATCGCGGTGCAGTTCAGGGCCTCTACGCGGTAGAATTTCAAAATTTGCGTCGAAAATAGGACCGATTTGGAACGATCTCAAATTAAAACCTAGCTGAATCCAAAAATTAACCCAAGCAACCGAGAAATGAAAGAACATTCGACGACGGTTGGCGTGGCGGCGTGAGGTTGCAGCAGATGGAGGGTGAACGTAGGGCTTTAAGTATTTTTTTTTTCTTTTTTTCTTTTTTTGTAACATAGAAAAAGGTTTTTCAAAACAATATATTTATATAATCTCCGATCACACATTTTTAAAGCAGCGGATAATGATTGTGTGACACTTGTTCTAACCCAACGAACAAGTTAGTCATGTAAAATTCGAACTTCGTATACAATATCAGCCTATGCTCGAGCCTCAGGTCACGTTGTAAAGAAAGCAGTGTTATAAGCTAAAAACGAATAGACAACAACAACAGCCCTGATAGCATATAATTCCGGGTAGGAAGAATTCACCACTAATCACATCTCCATATAGTATATTTTGGGGCATTTTAGCCCTGCGCGGGTGTAGACATGATTTTGGTGACCGGTCATACATCCTACACAACATGAAATAATAAATGTCTATTTAAGATGAAAGCATGTAAAAGGCGTTTGGAATGAGCACACGGTCATGGACAACACGTCCTAGACAAACATGACCGTGACACTTGGCTTGTTTTACCAATTAACAATGCTCTAAAGTTTTCAAAGATGTGTGATAAATCTATAGCCGAGAAAATTTATAGGAAGGGTAGTATTAAAGAGCTTATCATAGGATCGACTTTGGTAAGTTTGCACAATATTAAGTTGAATCTCGTCTCTACTAGTGAGCTGGACGACGAAGGTTATAGTGTGGGTTTTGGTAGTTGCTCGTGCAAACTTAATCGAGGATATGAGGTGATGACATTTGCCACGAAAAATGTATATCGTACAATTACTGATTGAATGTTGTCAAACGATAAAGAGACCGTGGATGCTAGTTAAAGCTGCAAATGTTGGTTGTATAGCTACAGTTTAGCCAACGACATTAACAGTTATGTTAGATCATTCAAATCACGATCCATTTGTTCAAATACAACGGTTGGAAAGTCAGAGAACAGAAAGTGGATTTCAACGATTCCCAGGAAACCCTAATTATTAACGCTCGAATGAATCAATGAAGTTGGCTAGACAAGCAAGAAAATAAAAAGATCGAGGTAATCACTGGGGTAAAAAGTCAGGTTTCTACCTCGGTAACAAACTTGAATAGAAAATCAAATCATTTGTTGATTAAATCTCATTCACGAACAATTGTACAAGTTACAAAATGTCGAGTATTTAACACTTAACTGAAGTGAGAGTACGTTATTGCCCCTTCACGTTTGGAGGACATGTCCACATATAATTTATACTTGTGTTTTAAGTTGGGTACATTTTTTCAGTTCGAGAGGGTTCCTTGTAAGGGTGTGGAAACCTCTCCTCAGTAGACGCGTTTTTAAATCGGGAGGCTGACGACAATACGTAACGGGCCAAAGCGGACAATATATACTATCAAGGAGCTCGAACGGTTCCAAATGGTATCAGAACTAGACATCGGGTGGTGTGCTAGCGAGGACGGTTACCTCCAAAGGGGTGGATTGTGAGATCTCACATCGGTTGAAGAGGGGAACGTATACTTACCCGTATACTTTTAATGCATGCTTGTCCAAATAGAATCGACCGATTGCTCGAACTTCTAGGGCTAAAAAGGTAATTTACCAGAAGAAAAATACTTTTAATATATGCTAAAATAAAATGAAAAAAAAAAGAGGTGCAACCTTTTCCAAAAAGTACATAAAGCCCAAATCAGAAGCGCCCAACCGTAATCCGATCACTGCTTCCATCTTCTTCAAGGCATCAAACATGTTCGTGAAGAAGGCAACCTCCTTTATGTGCCTCTAAGGCTACCAGCTCCAAATTCAGCCATGGATTCATCGTAGGCTCAATTCAAGAAGAAGGAAGAACAATCCCTTTATCGTTGCATGTGAATCAATCAATGTCTTCCAGACGGCATCTATAAGGACCTGCGTCGGCTCTGTTTCGACCCCATTTGGTTTCTGCATTGGATTTTGGGTTTGGATCCTTGAAAGATTGTTCATGGCGCTAAAGTTTTCGACCCTGGGTTCGCCTGCCTTTTCTATCGGCGGGCAATCGATTTCTCATCTGCAATGCCGTCGATATAAGGCTGTACCGGTAAGGATTTTCAGGGGTAACAATCGGTACCCTAGTTTTTGTTTGTCGAATTGTGTTCAATTTCGTAGTTCTGGAAGCATTCTGCGTACGATTTATGCAAAGGGAGCTCGGTTGGGATGTGGGGATAATGAGAGCTGGAACAGCCCGATTGTTCTTCAGCCGAATCAAGATTATGTTAGAGAAATAGCAAAGCGTTTGATTGTTTTCACTGCAATTGTCTATGGTGTGTTCGTTGTTGGCTGTAAAAATGTTTTGGCAATGGAGGGTGTGGTTAGTTTCGGCAAGGATATTGTTGGGCAGGGGATATCGACGTTCAGTGATGCGTGGCCGAAGGCGTTGCTGGTTCTTAAGATTTTCAAGGAGCAGGGTTTGATTTTGGCTTTGCTTTTGGGACTTTCAGCGTTTTTCTCTATGGCTGAGACTTCTATAACCACACTTTGGCCTTGGAAGGTAATCTAATCAATGCAGTTCATTTTAAGAAACACATGTGCTTTGAGACTTGAGTTATACAAATGCAATTGCTTGTTTTGTTCATAAATTACATTCGCCTGTTGCATGTAGCTTGCATGTAGCTCATCAGCCCTACACAGCCTAAAATTATGTAAACATATAGATGCTCGTGGTGCCCCATTAGTGCGTTTTTCAATTTAGAGTTCAAAATGGGTTTAATATTAATGTCGCGAAACAACTTAGTAAGCTCCTACAATGTGAAGATCCTACATCAGTTGGAGAGGAGAATGAAGCATTCCTTATAAGGGTGTGGAAACCTCTCCCTAGCAGACATGTTTTAAAACTGTGAGGCTGACGTTGATACGTAATGGGTCAAAGCGAATTATATCTACTAGTGGTGGGTTTGGGTCATTACAAATGGTATTAGAGTTAGTCAACGGATGGTGTGCCACTGAGGAAGCTGGGCCCCCAAGGGGGTGGATTGTGAAGATCCCACGTCGATTGGAGAGGGGAATGAAACATTCCTTATAAGGGTGTGGAAACCTCTCCCTAGTAGACACGTTTTAAAACTGTGAGGCTGACTATGATACATAATGAGCCAAAGCGTACAGTATTTGCTAGCGGTGGGCTTGGGCCATTACAAATGGTATCAGAGTCACTCAACAGGCGGTGTGCCAGTGAGGTCACTGGGCCCCCAAGGGGAGTGGATTGTGAAGATCCCACATCGGTTGGAGAGAGGAACGAAGCATTCCTTATAAGGGTGTGGAAACCTCTCCCTAGCAGACACGTTTTAAAACTGTGAGGCTGACAACGATACGTAATGGACCAAAGCGAACAATATCTGCTAGCAGTGGGCTTGGGCCATTACACCCAACCAAATGTACAGATTAGCTTGAGTTTATAACATCTTGATGGTACATGCTAACGTCTTGTTCTAAGACAACCTCTGAGTGCGTTCATGCAGGTACGAGAATTGGCTGAAAAGGAACCTGAAGATGGTGTCTTCAAAATGCTTCGTACTGATGTTACAAGATTTCTCACAACCATACTTATCGGCACAACGTAATTCTCTTTTCATCTTTGTCACAACCAATTCAACACGTTTTATCAGCTTGTTTTTGCTCATCTTAGATTCTGCTGATGTACTTAGTGTGGTAAATATTGGGGCAACTGCATTAGTCACTGAAGCTGCAACTGCAATATTTGGGGAAGCTGGTGTTAGCGCAGCAACTGGAGTGATGACTGTATGTATGAATGCCCAATCTTGAACAATATTCTGGAAATTGATGCACAGATAAACTTACCCACTTACATTTCCTTACCTATATGTATGTATGTATGTATTAACTGTTTTTAAACACCACTATTAAATTTAATTAAAAAAGGACAGCATAAAGATTTTAGATTAATTAATTGAAAGTTAATACCAAGGACCAAAAACGAGCATTAGTTCTTCAAGGATAAAAATGTAAATCTAGGGACCAAATGGAAACTAAAATCAAAACTCAAGGGTATCGTGTTGAGTTACGGGGCAAACATGTATCATTTTAATACTTAGGGACCAAATAGAAACGATACTCAAAACTTAGGGACAAAAAAGTCATTTCTCCTTTTATTTAAGTTTGAGTTATCATTGATAACGATGACAAGGGCATCGTGTTGAGATCTTTACATGTGTCTTCTATATTTCTGTTTCGTTCTATATTGCTTAAGTTCATTGGAAATAGACTCTAATTTTACCTCCTCCTTGTTGCTAGGTTGCCATTTTGCTTCTCACCGAACTCACTCCAAAAAGTATTGCTGTGCATAATGCTACAGAGGTTGCTAGAGTTGTGGTAAGTTACTTATGCTTAGTGCATCACCAAACCCTCTATTAGAGTTTTTCTTGTTTCAATGCTTATTATTACTTCAAAATTATGACATATTTTGTTTCTTCTATGAAATGCATTGATTTTATTGCCTGTAGGTCAGGCCAGTGGCATGGCTTGCTGTGATACTTTACCCAGTTGGAAAAATTGTCACCTACCTTTCAATGGGGATGCTTAAAATGCTTGGTATGAAAGGGAGAAGGTAAGATTTGTAATATAGATGTTCCAATTACTTGGAGGCTTCTCTCACTGTTCCATTCTAAGGCCGCAGTTTCATGAAAGTTTATGGAACTAGTTATTTATTCTTTCTTATAGACATTGAAAATGCTTCATCTTAGTGCTACTTTCACCTGTCTTAATGTGTTAGTGAGCCATTTGTAACTGAGGAGGAATTAAAATTGATGTTGCGAGGGGCGGAACTGAGTGGGGCGATAGAAGAGGAAGAACAGGTAATGGATAGGCTTCCCAGGAAATTGTTCTATTAGTAAAACTCTTGAGCTAGATGGTCTTTGAACTAACTATTTCAGAGAGATCAATGACCTCATTATCGTATCTCGAACTTCAATTTCATTACTGATAAGTATCTAAAATTGAACTTGAACGTGACTACACTGTGGTTGTGGTTTCATTTGTTCTTTCTTTCTCTCTCTATGGGAAAAGTAATGGCTCTGCGCACAGTAAGAAAGGTAATTCATTATAGCTTAGTCTTGAGCTATAAAATTTGGTTTTATGAAAGCATATGAGCAATCAGATGTCAGAAACTGGTATTTTTGTTGGACAATATGCTAAGGTCACTTTAATTTTGTCGAATGAACTTTGTCGTGATTATTTTGAATGTCTGATAAACTTCAAGAGTGAACATTCGTTGTGCCTAGTGTTCCCTATTGCATGGTATCTGGGATAGGTTTCCTTACCTCTTGTGGATGTTTTGTGACTTATTGACGAACTGGATATGCCTTCATATTTTTTCGGGTTATCTCTGTAAAATGTTTGTCATGATGGTTCACTACAGGATATGATTGAAAATGTTCTTGAGATAAAGGATACACATGTGAGAGAGGTGATGACACCTCTTATTGATGTGGTTGCAATAGATGGCAGGGCGACACTGGTCGACTTCCACAATTTGTGGTTGACTCATCAGTACTCGAGGTACAATAAACTTTTGGGGCTAAGGCAAATTTTGGTTTGAGTACACACACACACTTCTAATTTTTAACCAACGGGAAAGAAACAGAAGGGAGAAAAACTAATCTCTTTTTATTTAATGGCTTCTTATGTCTCCTAAAGTAGCTGCAAACCTTTATTTCTTATTTGAAAATAAACTAAACCTCTTTTGGTTGTTCTAATTTATAGCTATTTGATTATCTTTCTAGGGTGCCTGTTTTCGAGCAGCGCATAGATAACATCGTTGGGGTTGCATATGCAATGGATTTGCTGGGTTTTCTACAGAAGGTCGAGTAGTTTCTCCCACTCCCCCGACTATCGTAATTACAATTGCATGTTGTTAATCGTAATCAAAATCTCAGTGTAGAATTATTAACTCGTTTGGTTTTGAAGGGCGAAGTACTGGAGAGCACTACGGCTGGGGATATGGCTCATAAACCTGCTTACTTTGTGCCTGGTAATTCTTTAACTCAAATGACATTTTTTAGTAAGCTGACTTAAGTACATACAGTAAGGTGTTTATAGCTTATTAGATGCTGGGAAATAATAGGTTTTATTAGATTTTTGAACCAATCATGATGAGTAACTTGATCCTTTATCGTTTTCCTCTGCGGGGCCTCTCTTTTCTAAAGTTATAAAGAATTTTTCTTTACGGCCATCAGCCTGCATATAGCGAGGGAAATCGTTGTCTCTGTATTGTTCTAATTTCGTAGATGAATAAACAGTCTAGCCTAGATTATATATGTGTGTGTCTGTGTATATATACTTACACAGCATTTGTTAACTATGCGTGCTTGGTGAAACGTGTTGTAACCGCCCAAACCCACCTCTAGCAGATATTGTCCTTTTTGGGATGTTACACGTGTAGTCCGAACACATGCATGCAAATTATACTCGAGTTCCACAAGTTGGGAGTGTATTACATACATCTGTTTGCTTTCGTTTTCTCGTTATTTCATAGTCTCCCTAATTACCACTATTGTTTCATGTCAAAGTTGTTTTATGGGTTTTCCAGATTCAATGTTAGTCTGGAATCTTCTTCGAGAGTTTCGTATCCGGAAGGTTCACATGGCTGTTGTGCTTAATGAATATGGCGGCACTGTTGGAGTATGTAAACTCACCATGTCTTGGTTTTCATCTGAGTTATTATCCAGAAATTCAAGAAATTCTACTTTTCCTTTTTAGCTCATATATTTTCACCTAGTAGTCAGGAGTCCTATTCACTGCATAATACTATAATGATATGCTTTCTGATTCACGAGTTAACAACCTTGTTTGTCATCTAATTATTGGCTTATCATCTAGGTTTGCAATAATATGTAAGTAATGTGTACCAAAGGTTGTGGTTCTTTGATTGTGGAGACGCTCCTGAATCTTCCCTTTTGGGGTAAAGGCAGAGTCCTTTGACAAGCTTATATTTTTGTTGTGCATCGAGGGTCGTGACTCGAGAGGAATAGTAAAACTTTTAACTTTTAAGGGTGTGGAGATGTCTGCAGATGAGGTTTGAGATATTGCTAGATTCGATACCTCGTCATGGGCATGAATAGGAGTTCGTTTCTTCGTTAGTTTTGTGATTACTTTTTGTGGGGCTGTTTTTTTTTTTCTTTTTCTTTTTCACGTCGAAGGGAGTGCACAACAGGGGCGAGCCCCACTTTTTTTGTTCGGACGTGAATGTCTCCCCTCATCCGGCTTTCTGCACTATCTCTTCCAACTAGCCAACCCGCGGAGTTGAACACAAGCCCTTCCGCATTCACTCTGTTGACTAAGATGAAACCATTTCAAATTCATTAACTTCAAGGCTGGTTCTGAACGCCGACCGATAGAGAAAGTAGTCTAGTCTCATTCATCTTGAGTCTCCTTTTCTTGTACATTGCTGCCTCGCTCTCTTGCATCATTGAGAAAAACATTACGTAGAAGCTTGTCTAGAAGCAACTAGTTGCTTCCCGAATGCCTCTTGACTTTAGTATGGTCTAGTCTTTCCAATACCTCCTTTCTTGCCGCCAACGGAGAGTAAGCAAGCGAGCTTGATTGCATTCTAAGGGGAGCATTTATATTCTTTCCTTCCTTTCAATGGAAGCTCAGTTTTATTTTTATCAAAAAGAATATATAGGCAAGTAATGTGGTTTTCTAGAATATCTTTTGTTATTTAGTGGATGAGAAGAAGAGAGGGGAGGGTGATTGAATACTTATGAAATAAATTACATGACCTTATAAACTGTTTCCCCGTTTATCTGTTGTATGAACCGCGGTATACTTTCAGTGCATTTGCCTGTTTGTTTAATTGATTTGTACTGTTTTTACTGAAGATTTCATTTTTTACTTTTCTGATGGAATCAGATAGTAACTCTGGAAGATGTGGTTGAGGAGATCGTCGGCGAAATCTTTGACGAAAATGATTCGAAGGTAAGTGTCGCTGTCATTTTTTTCTTATCTTGAATACATACCATCACTTTGTGTTCTTGAATGTGCTTTCTGATTCTGAGTATTGATATCTTGGCTATAGAAAACATCCACGTTCATGTTCTTAAAAGGTTCAAGCACTGCCATATTCTAGGTCATGCAGGCATGCTACTTCATGTTTTGTTTGAATGATTTTTCTTTTGTTTTTCACTTTGAAAAAAACTAAAGGAGGAGATCCAGAAGAAAACTGGGTATATTGTGATGCGAGCAGATGGAGTATATGATGTGGATGCCAATACATCAATCGACCAGCTCTCGGAAGATCTGAATATCAAAATGCCAGAGGTCGTGTACTTTTATTTTATGTTTTATTCTTTTAGAAATCTCTTGGATACTTATTTTTCAATTGAAATATTGATGGTATGTGAGATCCTGCTTCGGTTGGAGAGGGGAACAAAGCATTCTTTATAAGAGTGTGGAAATCTCTCCCTAGTAGACGTGTTTTAAAACCGTAAGGCTGACGGCGATACATAACGGGCCAAAGCGGACAATATCGGCTAAAGGTGGTATTGGGCTGTTATAAATGGTATTAGAGCTAGACACCAGGCGATGTGCCAGCGAGGACGCTGGGCCCCCAAGGGGGGTGGATTGTGAGATCCCACATCGGTTGGAGAGGAGAAAGAAGCATTCTTTATAAGGGTGTGGAAACCTCTTCCTAGCAGACACGTTTTAAAAACCTTGAGGGGAAACGTGAAGAGAAAAGCCTAAAGAGGACAATATCTACTAGCGGTAGACTTGAGTTGTTATAGAAGAGGAACTCACATGTGTGGAAGGTGGACGGCATAAAGATTGAAAGAACGGAGAAGCCATGCTGAAATCAAACTCGGGGAAAATAAATTTACAGCAAAAGCAAATAGAGAAGACAGAACAACATAAAAATAACAGAAGTAAACAGTCAAAGAATAGAATTTGGTGGCACCTAAGAATCTTTATAAACTCCTTGAAAATTCTCCTGCTTGTCTTAAGTTAATAGTACCACTGGATGCCTTTGACTGTGTTATACTCTAACCCCTTCGATTACTTGTCTTTATTTATGCTCGGTTGATTGAAATTTGTCTCTTAACCAAAGGGAAAAACAAGAATATTCACATAACCATGCTCAGATTCTTTACACCCTAAATATATACATGCATATAGGTACAAATCTACATACGTTTGTTTACTTTGACTGCTTGTTACTAATTTCGTATATATTACTTCTTGTCACTTTAGGGTCATCAATATGAGACGGTGTCGGGTTTTGTTTGTGAGGCTTTTGGATATATACCAAGGACGGGTGAAAGCGTTAAAGTCGTCCTTGAAAAGGAAGATGATGAAGAAGAAGAGTCTATTTCTGAAAACAAGAAACGCAAGGAGAGACGCTTAATCTTTAATATTGAGGTATAATTTCATTTGGTATAAACTGTTGGGTGAGTACATCAAAAGCATTGAAAAATCATTCAACCTATCATTTCAATACATACAATCTTATCATCTGCCACTAGTTCGTAATTGTTCTGCAATTGATACTGTTTACCTCATTTCCTTTAAGTCAATGATAGATTATGAACTTATTTAACGTGCAGAATAATGCATCATAGAAGCACGACACGATACTCACAAAGTTTTCACAGGATGTCTTATAGGGCTATTTCATGTCCATTTTTCTTGAACTGGGTAACTGCCCCCTATGTGTGGGATATGATTCCGTAACTTTCTGATTTGGATTTTAGCATGAAGCTGTTTATAGGTTGTTTCGCATTGATTAGCGGAAACTAGAATGGAGCGTACCCTTTGTTCGGTATATATTCTGGCTGTTCATTATATTTCTCCAGTTCTCGACGAACAAAAAATGGGGAAAAAACCTGCATCACAATATGATTTATGTGTCAGTTCTTTATTCTGTCATCCTTGAAAGATACTTTGTATCTCCACCACAATATTCACATCATTTTCAGCAATTGTACGATGTCTCGTTTAGTTTCCTTAGTTTCGGAGTATTGTGGTTGATATGTTGGATCTTTGTGCAGGTATTAGCAGGGAATGCTAGAAAGGTTAGTGTTGTTCGGTTTAAACGGGTGAACGGTGATAGTGGTGAAGTGACTCATCTTGTTCGAAAAGTCATCAAGAAGAAATGGAGCAGTAATGGGGAGTCTGGTAATGTAGCAAATGATAATTTATTGTTATCAGAGAGACTTGACGACAGCCTCTCTAGAGATCATCCAAATGATGATCATAGTAGTGATAGAAATTAGTGAGCATAACTCATTTTTGTTCCCCTCCATTCTTAACACCATATAGAAGGTGAAGTATTAAATAAAAAAACGCAGGACAAGCACGAACGAACAATGAACAATAAACTAACGCTATATTTCACAGATGAAGAGAGGTATCAATATTTGAATCATCAACACAGTTTGTTCTGTGCATGACTGTTTCTCTCGACCCCATGTCTGATAAATTATCTGTGACTTGAAGATGAGATCTTCTGCTTTCCATAATTGGCTGAAGGTATGAAGAGCCTTGGAGTGATGAGCTAGGTGGAAGAACTAGTTCAGAATGGAAAAATAAGCCAGTTTGCTCGGAACACACTGCTGAATTGACCTGTATCGACTCAGACGACAGCCTTCGAAACTCTTTCTGCTGTCTCAACTCTTTAGCTTTCTGCAATCGTCTAAATCTCTCCTGCAGCAAGGCAATGGAGGAGTTCATTGCCCTGGCATTACAGTTTTCATTACTCATTGTCAAAGAAAAAAAAAAAACCAATCTCCTACACTTCGTGCTTCGTGCTTCGTGCTTCGCCGAAGAGCCTATCAGGTATCTCTTTGACGAATATTTGAGTATCTGTATCTCTATTTATAGGACATGGGTAGGTGATTTCTTGAACGTTAATAGATGCATTAGTTAAGTTTAAGCTTTCGATTAGATTTTGAATCACGAAAATAAAGGGAAGAAGCAGGTGCCAAGATGGAAAGGCCAAGTAGAAGTGGCCAGGAGCAAAGCTGAGTTTTGGTTGTTGGATGTGAAGAAGGCAGAGACTTCCAAAGAGAGAGATGGATTGAGAGGCAGGAATGTAGCTTTTGTAGGCGTTTGTTGAGTTCAATTATTGGATTATGATTTCTAGTCTGTTTGTCTGAGGGGCTGCGCTGTGCCTTTTCAATGGGATTTTGCTTTGAATGTACCTTTCTCTTTTTTTCTCTTTTCTTTTGAATTAGAACTCAACATGTGCAATACACAATGGTGGTAAATGTATCATTTTGGGATTCTTTTGGTGTTCTTCCCTCTCTTTTATGTATAGTTAACATTGTTATTCAGGATCTATCCGTTCAACAAAATCTTCGACATTTTGTTGATCTATATGTCAAATGAATATCTATCTACATTTGGATGTGGTTGAGATCATATATTAAGATTTTTGTTCGGTCCGTTTAATGCTTTATATACGGAGTTTAGAGACTAAAATAGAATCTAAAGTCAAACGAAATTATTGCTATTGAAGATTGGAGATTGGTTCTCGACAAGTAACTAAATAGAATATTTTTCAATATCATAATAAAGATTTTTCTTTAAAACAAAAGAACCCTACCATCATGGATGAGTATCACTCTCATATGGCGTACTACTCAAGATAACCTTAATTTTACAACGACGTAAAAGAGCTTAGTATACTACTACAACTAAATGTAAACAAGCACTCAAAAGGCACCTGAAAATGGAAGGGACGTGACATGAAACTCTTGAGACTTGATTTAACAACCTGATTGAAAACCTGATTGAAAAATAAGATCTTTAGACCTAGATAATTCAAGAACTACAAAAACGATAAAGAATCAATTCAAGAGAGTTTTTAAAACGGATTACTTTAATGATCAAGATCCAGAGTAAGAAAACTCGTTTATAAAATTATGATTCAAATTACTCCACAATAGATTTGATCAACTCCACTTGAATGACTTTAACATGCTAAGTTCTAAAACACAAGAATTCACCGAGTAGAAAACTTAGCTTTCAATAAAACTAAAATAGAAACTCTATTCTTTTCGATTTAAAAATATTAATCATTTATATTCTTTATTTCAAATTGACGTCTTCTATAAAGTGTTAGATCTAGGTCTTATCAACACTTTGTTCTTCTTTTAAGATCTTCCAAATCCGTTCCAAAATTTTTCTTTAGATTGATTCTTTACCGGTTTTTGAGATTCTTAGATAATTTAGATCTAATACACTTATTCTTCAACAAGGTTGTTAGATCAAATCTCAAGAGTTTCATATCAGAACGGAAACCGAAGACGAAGAGAGAAGGAATGGAAGGAATTGCAAAAGAAAAAGGCAAAAATGGTTTTGTCGTAGAATAATTGGATTGAAAAGAGAACTCAATGATACCTTGTTGGATTGTAGGGTTTGGAAGGTTGTTTATAACACCACGAGTCCATTGACCAATGAGTGAACCAAATGGCCCTCCCTATGAGATATTCTTACAGCTAACTTCCAAACCTCCAAAATCCACCACTACCCATTGCACAACATTTTGAAGCATTCATCCTCTTCCACAGTATCTCTATTCTCTAACTCTATTTTTTTCTTCCATGTCCTCTTCTTAGTTCACACCCCGATGCCGGGATTCTAACTCGAACCCTTCAACTTCTTCCTCCATTTTATTACCCCAAAAAAGCTTAAAGTTCGATATCATCACTCAATTATTTACTATTTCAAAGCTGAAAATACAATGGTCTGATAATAATAGTTCAATGTAGATGAATCTATGAGTCCCTTTTAGTGGATAGTTTAGGAAGTGGCATCATACGTCCCACTATGGGTCCAATGTAAATCTTAGACTACAAAAACTATCACTTTAACCATTTTAAAAGTCATACGAAACTCATCCTTCAAATAGACATACTCGTTATGATCGAATAAAGGGTTATCACACTAGACGTCCATTCAAATTCATCCTTAATCCTAGGACATGTGCCAGATAAGATACTCATTATAATTGTTGTAAGGCCAAACAGATATTCAATAAAATTAGTCAAGATGTGTGCCTATCATCTCATATAATTATGAAGAATGAGAACAGAATACGAGTAAGAAAGAAGCTTAGCTGATGAAACAGTGCAGATTCGGGCATTGCACGCAGCGTGTGTACGACTCCTCCTAGGATGCCATTGGAGGCTGTGGCAGCTACTTCAATGGCATATTCACACATCCTCGGCTGCTCTGCTACCACACTGCTGTGGGGGACGGACAACCAAGTGGTGTGTTACAGTAAATACGCCTACGGATGGAGTCAGAAGCCTGCAAACACAAACCAAATTCCAAACAGAAACCCTTTCTATAAAATGGCACTAATAGTTATGTTGCCAAGGTTGCTTTTCTTCTCCTTTCTTTTCTATGGATATTGTTTTTTTTCTTTCCCTTACTTTAGAGATGAAGATCTAACAAAACAAACTGAAAAGTCACTCATATATTTGAGTAAAGGAAGTAAGGACTTATGTTATCTAATCAAATAAAATGGAAAACAATGCATTTATCCCTCCCATGCAGAATGTTTCAAAATTCTAACCTTCAAGGATACTACGCTCGCAAACCGAACACAATTACAGAGATTTCACAGATTCCAACTTTTAATAAGTTGTTCTTTGCACGATTCAAGCACGTATCTTATAACAATAATTAGACGTTCTCGACTTCAAACTTCATAAACTATGGCCTATTGACAACAACAAAAAAGTTTCAGATACAAGATCACTATGGTGTTTCTTTAAGTAGAAGTCACAGTGGTATATTATCAAGGAAGCTGTCATTAAAGCTATCCAAATCAGTAAAGATCTTATTTTTTGTTCTTAGGCTTGCAAGCATGCACAATAACTGTGTCCTAATTTAGCAGATCGCAGGATCTTAGAAACATCCATTGCAGCCAAGGACCTTAGAAAATGCATCACAATTGTCAAGGACAGATAAATGAGTATAATTTCAGAAGTTTTTTAAAAGAACATACCAATCAGAAGCAAGCAATTGCGTAAGGTCTCAAAAATCATTAAGCCTAAGCAAACCATAAAAGAACTTTCTATTTCTTTCCATCTAAATTTCCTAAAAAAGATCCTTAATGGTATTTCTGTAAAAAACTTCAGCCTCAACAATGAAGAAAAGACCACACAACACATCAGAGATGGTACATTTGCATTTTGCAGTATTCACCAAACTACAAATGCATCCCAGAAGCTTCTAGTTCTAGCAGCTGATACAACAAGAAGAGCTAAACAAACAAAACAAAAGGAAATGCCCTCTGATCCTCGATCCCATTTTTGCAGAGCAGGAGATATTATTCTTTTTTAAAAAAAAGTAGCAGGAACTCTTTGGAACCTTGTCCATAGTTTAACCCTCCATGGAGCTACAGTCAAGTAAAAAAAAAACTACATTATTTTTCAAGTTTTTTATTTCCAAATGAACGAAGCAGGTCCAATAAAGAAATTTCTTGCGTCCTCTATAGGACTCCTCTATAAACCCAACTTTAAAGGGATTTTACTATCCAACAATTCCAGTTAAACCCAGCAGCCCCATTTTAGAAATGCATTTGAATAATACCTGGTACATATCCTTTCATTTAAGGAAGGTTTAAGAGACCCACTTGCCATGCTAGCAAGAGGCTAAGAGGCTATCAGCCAAAAAAGAGAAACTGTGACAAGACCTCAAAAGTTTTCATATGTAAATTCAGTTGAAAACTAACGTGTCAGTATAAATCGTATAAATTCAATATCAATCGAAACCTATGCTATTGGTGGCGGGAGGGAGGGACCTTTCACCTTTTTTAATCTTATGCATGTGTCACGAGGTGCAGCTAGATTTTGAATTTCCTGCTGAATTATTACTCAACTTGGAGATAACAGTAGGATATGGAGAACTCAACTAAATCTTTTCATTTCAATATGCATTAAATGATCAATAGTTCTAACAACCTAAACTGTCACATTATAATAGTCTAAATTCTTCTTTAAACTAATTTCCATTTACATCTATAGTCTACCAATCACATCTTCGAAAAAAATTATACTTGTGCTAGAGAAAAGTTCACATTGATTCAATCCGTTCTTGTAAACCTCTCAAATTACTGTTTACGGTTTCTTAGGCTGTTGTAACTTGCTAGTGTGCCTAAAGGAATTGGATTTTTTTTTTTTTTTTTTTTTTTTTTTTTTTTTTTTTTTTTTTTTTTTTTTTTTTTTTTTTNTTTTTTTTTTTTTTTTTTGGAGATATTTCCTATGTGAAGGGCTAACCTTGATGCCATCTTCTTAATTAATACATCGTTTTCCTTCTTAAGAAACAGGAGCTTTGGGCATTGACAATATGCCAGTCACAAATACTTCTCTCATCAAATAGCATGATTTCCTATGGCATGAAGTTGTGACTAGTAAGTATTAAGTTCAGGAAGGAACGTTTTGGGTGGCAAACATATGAAAAGAAGTAGCTTGAGGATGCATATTTTGGAGCTTTCAGTCAATCTGACAGAGATTTAAAAGTTATGCGTAGACTGGCAGCAAAAACTCCTCAATTTGACAGTGCTGAGACCAACATTACAGGCTTAGGGACTCCAAATTACTTTCTAAATAGTGGAATGGACACACCTCCTGCAGGTGCTGGAAATTTGTTCTTTTGAAAGTTCGGAGGATCGTATAGTTTGTAAAATAGATCATTCCGGTATTCTAACTTGCAAGTCTCTTCTTTGCAAGCTTACTGCAGATCATCCTGTTACCAAAGGGCATTATCCAAGGCTCTACTGAAAGATAAATACACTAAAAGGTTGAAAGTAATCCTCTGGTTTGCTCTTCTTGAAGGATTGAGTATAAATCACTGGTTACAAGCAAGAAACCTTCATAACGCTCTCTAGCCGAACTGCTATATCCTCTGTAAAACAGATGGAAAATGGCAGCCATTTCATCCTTCCTCGACACACCTCGAGAAGCATATGGTGGAGGCATTTTAGCAAGTCAAGAACTAGCAGGACTATGGTTTCCAGTATAGAACAGCTTGAAGTTCTTCAATTTCACACCATAAAAGCAATTGAGGGAGGTTTGGCTAGGAAATATAGATTGGTCTTTCAAAATGAAAACAAGAAGCCCTCGACACATTCCTTTGTAACTTCTCCCAGCTATTTCCTCTCCTAAAAAAACTCTAGTTGGGGTGTCTTCTTTAAACTCCATAGGTTTTCATTCACCGCCATTTTTAAAATTTTATACAATGAAGCTTGCTTCTTAAAGGAATGTAGAACTTCAAAATTGACTTACTTATTGATGGAAAACAAAATGTAGCAAAGGGGACTTGGGGATATACAGTGCAAACAATAAGTAAGAACTTCAAAACCAACCTTACAGACAGAAATCTTAATTATCAAATAAACTACAATCAAAATAGAACAGAGGAATATAACGGTAGAAAATAGCAAACGAAGTCCAAGTGAACGCACTGAATGCATAGCTCCACAATCTGCTCGAGCTCATATTATATGTTCAAAAGAATCTTCCTATTTCTGCAGTCGAGTACACCATAAAATAAACAATAGAAAAGAAAATTTCCTCTATCCTCCAATCACACACAAAAATCCAAATTAGGAGAGAGGTAGAACCTGAAAATTTGCAAGGATCTAACCCATATTGTGCTGGAAAAAGAGTTGTGCCACAATAGATAATTTTAGTCCTTTGTTCCTACACAAGTGGTCCAGTGGGGAAACAAACAAAAGATAAACCTCGAAAGAGTGATCAAAGTTTTAATTTGCTCATGGGCCACAAGTCAAAAAGAACATCTTTTTAGGAACCTCCAATTTCTAAATCGTCAAAGTGAGATGAAAGCAATTAATCAAGGTAAGAGAAAATTGAGGTAGAGAAAAAGAAGCTGCACATATAAACATCAAAAGAGTACAATACCTAAAGCCTCTTTTCCTCACTCCAATGACTTAGGATCACAGCATGAATGACTTATGAAAGAGACGCCAGGTCCCAACTCTCTCAATTATGGAAGTTTTCCGCAGAGAGAGAGAGAGACATTACAATTCTAATAGAAAATAATGTAACTAACAGAAAATCGCACCACCAAAAGGGATCAAGTTCAATAATTACACTAGCTGCATTCTAACGAGTCCTTATAGGAATATCCAAAAGAAAATAAAACATATTTCCAAAATTAGAATGGATAGGCTAATTTGAGCATAACTCTGTGGATAAGGCACCAATTATCATCGCAACAGTTGATGGATCATTCCCTCACCAGCAATTGTTGAACTACAAAAAAAATTAGAATAAAAAATTAAAACGAAGAGCTAAAGATTCAAATAAGTAGGAGCATGCTTAAGTTTATAATCTTCAAATAACATTTTTTTTATAAAATATTGAAGAAGCCAGAAGAAAATTTTTAGATTCAGATGTCCTACATCAGTGTTTGTTACGACTTACAAGATGTTACATCATTTCAACAATGTAATCAATTCTTAAAAGAAGACATAATTTATCTCTTTCATGTCGTATTTGAAATGCAAATATCTGAAAGGTAAACAAATGAGCATGAAAACATTGAAATATGTTACTTATAAATGTGTTTCTAACATGTTTATGACCTTCTAATACTTTTGAGAAAATAAAGCGCAATGCATCCATCCAATTTGTATTCATATCTTGTGTTTGTGTTTGAGAGCGCTTATTAGATTACAAGTGACCTACGAAAAGAAATAGTACCACTGAAAAAAGTTATAGAAGATCTGGATCCCCTGTAAGTTGGTTGATTCCCATTTGACGCATAGATCTCACGCCGTGCCTTTCAGTAGCACGAATATGGGTCATTCTTTCCAGCAAATTCTGGAAAGCAGGATTGCTGATTGCTTCAGATACTCTATTGCAGTATAAGGCGTCTTCAGAAAAATTTATAAGGGCCTCAGCAGCATTATCCTTCACTTCATCTAACTCATCTTGCAATAGCTCTATTAATCCATGGATTGCCCCTGCATCAGCAAGCGCAATCCTGTCTGCCTCACTATAACTCAATTGAGCTACAGCTCCAGAGACTTTTTCCCTCACTTCACCATTCCCATCGTGTAATAGATCCACCAAAACTGGAATAGCACCCGAACTTTGCACAATCGGTATGGAGTACTTATAGCTCGAAAGATCCCACAAGACGTCTGCAGCTGCAGCCTTACCTTCATCATCACCTTCTTTAAGAATTCTCACTAGATGATCGAAAATTAGAACTGCATTCGCTTCAGCAACAGCTAAGAGACAGAAGACGTCCTCCGCAATCTCCTTAGCAATAGGGTTGGGCCACTGAAGAAGATCAGCAAATAAAGGGATAGCCCCAGCTTGTGCAACAGGCCTAATATAAGCTACGTGAGCTGAAACTATTCCAAGGGAATTCCCAGATACTAGTTTTGTCACATAATCTCCTTCACAAAATAGTTCAATAAGTACTGGAATCACTCCCAATTCAACAAGCATATGTCTTCCACGCCTTGTAATTGCAATTAACCCAATTGCTTGACAAGCTCTTTCTCTAGAAGCCATGCAGCCATATCTAGCAGCTTGCACAAGAAAAGGGAGGCCTCTTAAGCTAATAAGGGCTTTTCTAACCTCTCTAACTAGAGCCAATGCACTCAAAATCTCCAGTAAATATCTCCTAGTGCCATCAACTACAGAATCAAACATACCAATAACTACTTCCAAACCCCCATTTCTTGCTACAATCACACGACTAGGTTTATCACAAGTAACAATACTCCAAATACATTTAACTAGAATCTTACGAAAACCACCACTAGTGTCTGGCAATGATCTCAATATAGACTCTAAAGCGCCGGAATGAGCTACCGCCGTCGCTAACGTACCATCACCTTGACGAGATATACGTTTTAGACAATATGCAGCAGCTCCTCTCATAGACTGGCTTGAATTACTGATGGGGTTAACTTCAAGATGCTTCGCAATAATGGGTATGGTGCTGTTCAAAATATTATGCGGAGCATCATTGGAGAGACTGGCCAATTTGATTGTGGCTTTCACTTTAACAGCCTCGGATTCTGTAGCCATAACGTTTTCATACTGCTTCAGCGCTGCTTCCCAATCTAGATTCGGCTTTTCAGATGCTCTACGAATCTCCGAGTGGCTCATGTTAGACAATCAAAACCGACGAAATTTAAGGCTCCAACTAGATTAAGAAACGAGAATTCCGACTGAGCAGATTGAAAATTTTCGGAATCAATGAAACACTCCGGTAGAAATTGAAGAAAAAGCAGTCGGAAAGCATGGAGGCGAGAAGAAATTTTCCGGGACCGACTGATCGGTATTTTGCCGGGAAATAAGTGGGGCTCGGGTCGTTGAAGCCCAATTTCGAGATTTGGATTCAAAATTCGTTAAAATAAAATAAAAATAAAATAAAACCCTCTAAATTAGTTCAATTATAATTTTAAAAAGTTTTATTTTCTATTTTTAAAAAAAGAAATTTGCTCTTAAATTCATAAACATAAAATTTTATTATTTTATGAGATTTTAATTATTAATATAACATGTACATGCACGGTGGATAAATAAAAAATTTTAAATAATAAAAAATAATAATTCGACAACTCAACTCAACCTGAAAATAGAAGTTTGAGTTAGGTTGTAAACTCTATTCGAGTTGCTCGGGCTACCAACTCAGCGTTAAAATAAAAAATTTCAAAGTTCGGCCTTAAAGCCTTAAATAAGGTAAGACTTCGGTTTCAAGTATTTCTCAAATCTCGATGATTGTGGGTCCTGATAGGAGCTTCTCGATTCTTCATCATTCTCATTGGAATGAAGAGACTTTGACGACATTTCTTAGAAGGAAAAAAACGTGAACTTCTATCTCTATAGCAATCATTGGATTTCGGGCCTAATGGATCCAACGCATGATTCGAATGCATCTTTATTATCAACAAAATTTCTTCAAACTCTTTCCTTTTCCAGCTCTTCCCATGAGGCCGAGCTACCGTTGATATTAGGGGTTGCGTTAACTAAAAGCAATAAAATAGAAATGTCCAAGTCACCATTCAACAAAAATGTCGATGTCAACAAAAATTTCTAGAAAAAAATTAAAAAATTAAAAAATTAATATTTTACCTTTTCCTAACCCGTTACAATATTCTAACCTCGTATTGCTTATATTTTTTTTTATTTTGCATTAATTTTTGTAACGACATAATAGAAATGTCGATGTCGTACATATTAGAAGCTTTAGGTCTCTGTCTCCTCAAATTCAGCCTAGCTCAATGCTACGTAGCTCTTCCTCAACGGGAAAACTAAACTAATGAACATGAATCCCATCCATAGAAGTCAATCTGAGTGGTTCCCTCCCGTACATCCGCGGATGAAAGAGTGGACGAGCTCCCTTTCAATTACATCGTGTTGGCCGATAACCCTCAGGCATCCACTCATGAATGGTAGTTGACTGATTGGAGTTTGTGGAACAATCCCATCCTTTCTAGTACTTGTGGAGAATCCACACCAGTAAGAAAGAGCATAACACATGGACATGTCCATAGAATTATCGATGAAAATGTCAACACGCTCACAGAAACACAGAAACTTAATACCCGATTAAGATATATAAAATCTCTCAAAATCCGCAACAAAAAGACAAAAAGTCCTACAACTTTCAGGGCATTCAGAGACCAAATCACCAGGAATTTTCAGGGCATTAAAGTTCATCATCACTGTTGAATTTCCAGATATATGGTCTTAGTAGGCATAACGAAAAGACAGAAAATGCTCATATGGAATAATGAGAAGTAATCAAACAAAGAGGACATACACACATCAATTACTTAAAGGCCAAAATTTGTGTCAATTACAACAACTTAAAGACCAAAATTTGTGTCGATCACAACTTTCAGGACATATAAAGACCAAAATCACATGGAATTTGTATACACATTGTAGAATGCGCCTCTCCCCCCATCATTGAAAAGATTTTACAAGGAATTTCTGTTATAAGTGGAACGAGAACTTACAGTGTTGTGTATGCGTGTGGCAAGCTCACCAGCCCCTTTTGAATGAGCTCAAGTGCAGTAGACATGGCAGGTAAACTCCACCTCTAATCTTACCAAAGAATTGCAGCCATTGGAGTAGTTCATAAGCTGATTACGGCAGCATGTAACCAGAACATTCATGAAGTCGGCGACATGACCTGTCGAAAGGGAACTGCATAGATATAAAGGATTAGAGAACTTGTGTCATCCCTCTCAGTTTAGATGGAAGAACTCCGAGGCAAAAATCAGACGTTTCGCTTCAGGTTATCGTCTCCTTTCGTATTTCTGCGCAAATTCTTTCAATAGCAATCTCTTCCGAAATTCTAGATACTTATCTAGGCTGGTTTCGGCCCACTGCTGACAAAAACATTCATCAGTTGGAACGAAGGAACTTAAAGGGAATGGTCCTTTGGGTGCTTTCTTGAGAGAAACTAGGAACCGGTGTCGAGGTCGGATTCTTTGATCCAAGGACAAGCTTAGATACATGGGATATTTGGTCAATGATTTCACTTCGTTGCGGAGTTCATTGATCAGATACATGTATTTGGGCTTCAAATTATCCTCCAAAGATAGAGAAAAAACCTGCAGTATCAACAGATCCGGTTAAGGAACCTAAGACAAGATTTACGAAGAAACTACTAAAAAACCATTTGAATTAAGTTAGCAACCGAAATGAGGCAACAAATAAATTTTAAAGTATAATGTAACTTTTAATACCACTTCTTACAGCAAGAAAAAGAAAGAGTTGGGTATGGAAGGCTTTTGTTGAGGATCGTTGGAAAGGAGTCCCACATTGGCCAATTAAGAGAATGATCATAGGTTTATAAGTAAGGAATATATCTCCATTAGTATCAGACCGTTTGAGAAAACCAAAAGCAAAACCATGAGAGCTTATACTCAAAGTGGACAATGTCATACCATTGTGGAGGGTTGTGGTTCCTAACATGGTATTAGAGTCATGCCCTTAACTTAGTCATGTCAATAGAATCCTCGAACAAAGAAGTGGGCTCCAGAGAAAGGAGTCAAGCCTCAGTTAAGGGGAGACTGTTCGGGGAAGCTTTAAAGTGTACTTTGTTCGAGGGGAGGATTGTTGAGGATTGTTGGAAAGGAGTCCACATTGGTTAATTAAGAGGATGATTATAGGTTCATAAGTATAGAATACATCTCCATTGGTATGAGACTTTTTGGGGAAATCAAAAGCAAAGCCACGAGAGTTTACGCTCAAAGTGGACAATGTCATACCATTGGGGAGGGTCGTGGTTCCTAACGGCTTTAACATAAAAAGGGGTTTTTTTTTTTTTTTTTCCTTCTCAAAAGATGTTGACAACAATAATACAAATGCATAATACCTGTGTAAGGCTAGTTATGACTTTCAAGATCTCAGAATTTCGCATTCCAATGCTTCTCAGGAAATTGATCCGGGGCAGCAATCCGTCATCGATGCTATAGTGGAGGAGTTGAGGATGTTTAGTTACCATCTTCACTACATTATCACGAGGGGCTCCAATTTCCTTTGAAAGAAACATATATCTGGTGTTCCATGATACATCAATCCGTTGAACCAGGATTTGAGGACTCAGTTGCACAACTTTACCCAAATCCTTTTCCTTAATGCCGACTTCCTCGACCAAGTATCGGACGGTGGGTTTTAACGAATTCTCAACACTATAAGAAAATAGAGATGGAGCAGCAGCAATGATCTGCCCCACTCTGGAATTTGGGATTCCCAAACTAAGTAAGAAAGCAACATGAGATTTCAAATTGTTCTCTACCGTGTACTCCAGAATTTGGGGCTGCCTCATGAGTATTCTTCGAACATCCCTCTGTTTGACACCGACACTCAACAAGTATTCTAGTCTTTCTTGAGCAGAATTAACATTTATTTGAAGAGAAGGCATACGTCTCTCATACATTTGAAGAAAATGTGATTCTTTGAGCCCAAATGTTGTAAGATAATCAAGTAGAGGATACCATTTCTTGTCCAATTCTATTTCTTCTGCCAGACGAGGAAATCTATTTTCCATAGCTTTCTTGGTCATCAACTGAATCAATGGAAACAAACGCAGATTTAATATTTATTTTAGCAATCTGAAAAGTTTAATAAAGTTTCAAACTCCACCTTTCCTTGCTTGTCTACGTTGGTAGAACCAGCTTCCTCCTCAATCGTGTCGTCTTGGTTTTCAGTATCATTTGTGATATCTTGTAAATCAAAGCGGTTGGATGATCTTATACCCCTACTTTCTCTGGGATGTCTCAAGTTATCTGCACAAGAAGAGTATGCTGAGCAAATCGTGCACGCCTTACGAGAAGGAGAAAGTAAATAGCAAAAGATAACCTCTCTGTGAGTTGCTATTTCTGGTTCTGTTTTGCAACTTGGCTCTCTTTCTTTTAGTATCATATTCAACATCCGAGACATTACCCTAGAAAACGAAAATTTCAGTGGACAGATAGTAAATAGTGAGATTCTCAATGATCAACTGCACACAAGCAAAGAACTATGAACAAAAAAAGCCACCAAATCCACTTTAAAAGAGCGCAACTGTAACAACTCAAGCCCACCGCTAGCCGATATTGTCCTCTTTAAGCTTTTCCTTCTGAGCTTCCCTTCAAGGTTTTAAAACGCATCTAGAGAGGAGAACGACTTGGCTATTACAAATGGTATCAAAGCCAGTCATCAGATAGTGCGAGGCACTGGTCGTAGTAGGACTAGACTCTCTCCATAGTAGACACGTTTTAAGACCGTGAGGCTAACAGCGATATGTAACGGGCCAAAACTGACAATATCTACTAGTGGTGGGTTTGGTGGGTTTGGTGGGTTTGGGCTGTTATAGCAACAGACATGGAAGCAATTACATGAAAAATAAAGCTACAATTTCCTCTAACTTACCAAGTGCACTCTTTGCATTACTCAATTAAAACCAGATATAAAACTTGATGAAGCTCATTTGGTTGTCCATGGCCAGAGCTATGTAATTTCTACCCAGCATAAGCACAGTTTCAAATACTTCTTTTAATTCTTTTTGTATCCTCCTCATTTCTACTCCTCACTCATCAATGAACAGTCAAGTTTCCCATCACAACAAAAATCAATCCAACCACGTCGAAAATTTGGAACCAACAACGAAAATTAAACAAAATCACAACTCCACGCCATTTCTACTGAAAACAAACCCGCATTCAATCAATCAGCAGACACACTAAGATAAGAACAACCACGAAAACAATCTAACTTCCAGAAATTAGAGAGAACAGAAAACAAGAACTCACATTATACAACCAAGTATCTTCATCATCATCATCCTCATCACTGCTAAGGTCATCCACATCCTCTCCATCATCATCGCTGTCAAACGGCGACAAATTCTGACCGAACCTCGACCTCCGTTTGGGCTTGAGAATCCTAGCATTGGAGTGAGTCGACCGGACCAAAAACCGACGCACGCTCCTCCTCCTCCTCCTCCGACTACCAATCCCAACTCCATGAAACTTACAGGCTGAGGTCGAAGAAGTGTACGAGAATTGAGTGGACGGATAGAAATCGGAAGAAGAGGGAAAATCAGAGTGAATTGTGGGAGAGAAAGAGAAGAGGAAGAGAGAAGCCATTTTTGAACAGATAACAAAAAAGGATAAGAGAGAGAGAGAGAGAGAGAGAGAGAGAGAGAGAGAGAATATACCGAAAAACCCTAAAACAGAGAGACAAGAATATCTCTGGTTGGAATTTTTTTTTTTTTTTTTTTTTTTTTTGAATAATGTGTGGAAAATAAAACGACGTCGTTTGGAGGATGACGTGTCACGGTTAGGAAAAATGCGGTTGGCGCGAAACGAAACTGAAAGAGGCCGACGTGGCAAAATAGAAACGGTATTTTTGAGGATTTGGAGTTAGTGGTACGAAATTGTTGATAATGACACCTGCGGGTTACAAAACTAAAAGCTCTAAGTAAATTATGTATTAAAATTTTCACATTCTTAATTTATACCGACGCTAACCCGAAATTTCACGTTGGTTGGTTTGGTTACTTGAGCCTAACCCAAAATTTCATGTTGGTTGGTTTGGTTACCTGAGCCTAACCTGAAATTTCACGTTGGTTGGTTGGTTACCTGAGCCCAACTTGAAATTTCATGTGGGTTGGTTTGGTTACTTGAGCCTAACCCAAAATTTTACGTTGGTTAGTTTGGCTATCTGAGCCTAACCCAAAATTTCACGTTGGTTGGTTTGGTTACCTGAGTCTAACCCAAAATTTCACGTTGGTTTGTTTGGTTACCCGAGCCATCTGAATAAAATCCACAACCCAATCTATCTGAGTTAAGTTGGACTGAATTGTCGGGTTGCTTTTTTACTGATTCATAATACATGTTATATTAGTGACTAAAATCTTATAAAATCCAAATACCAAACATTTACAAATCACAACACATTACTAATATCAATTATAAACGTTAAATATTTTTAACCTTGTAAGGTAAAGTTGAGTTGTAACTTTATTTTTCGGGTCCGACCAAAACAATGACAAACCGCAAATTAAACCAAATATTTTGTATTTCAAAAATTTAACTCAACCTAAGAAAAAAATCTAACCCAACCCAATCTTTATAGTTTGGGTAGAGTAGTCCGGGTTAGTCGGATTATCGGGTTATATGTACACCCCTAGAATATTTCTTAAAATACATAAAAAAAAATCAAGTCGGAGTTTCTTTGACAATTAAATATAGTAAGGTCAAAGCAATGTTTCGTAAGAATAAGGTAATCCCGACACTAAAAAATTGATTCCCTTTTTTAAATTTAAATATAAAAATGAAAATAAAAACCCTAGTTGAATCGTTGAACAGTTTGTTACAAATAAAGTCGATATCAAATTTTGATTGGGATTAAAGGATTAAAATACTAACATGTCGTAAATTGAAGGGTCGTGACATCAACAACCGTGAACATTCAAAATAAAGGATTAAAATATTGTCTTATTAATATTAAAAGTTTAGGGACATACTTGTAATAAACCTCATACGTGAGGGGTAGTTTGGGAAATTTTTATTTATTTATTTCGTTATTTAACTTTTAAAAGCTTTAACAAGTCTTTGAATTTTTAATTTTGGACTATACTCCGACATTCGCATGCATCTCGAAATTCAAATCTAAAATCTTAAGCTCAAAGGGCAAAACTCGAGTGGTTCATAACGAGCCAAAACTCATAGAATCATGCACAAAGCAAATGAAATCATTCGTTTTTTAGGGTTTAGGTGTAAAAATCTCAAAAGGGGAAAAATCAGAAAGACTTCAAGCTCTATAAGAGACAGTGTGAGATTCCACACATTGGTTCGGGGTGGATTATGAGATTCCACATTGGTGGGACAATGGAACAAAACATTTTTTATAAGAACGTAGAAACTTCTCTCTAGTAGACGTGTTTTAGAAACTTTGAGGGATGCTTGGAAGGGAAAGCCCAAAGAGGACAATATCTACTAGCTGTGGGCTTGGGTCGTTACAAATGGTATCAGAGGCAGACATTGGGTGGTGTGTTAGCGAGGACACTAGGCCCCTAAACGGTAGATTATGAGATCCCATATCGGTTGGAAAGGGAAACAAAGCATTCCTGAGACAATGTGTTAGCGAGGACGCTTGGACCCAGTGGGGTGGATTGTGAGATCTCACATTGGTTGAAGAGGGAAACTCGAAAAGGAAAGCCCTATCGGTTGGAAAAGGGAACAAAGCACTCCTGGGGCAGTGTGTCGAAAAGGAAAGTCCTATCAGTTGGAAAGTGGAACAAAGCACTCCTGGGGCAGTGTGTCAGCGAAGATGGATTGTGAGATCCCACATCAGTTGAAGAAGAAAACTCGAAAAGGAAAGCCCTGTCGGTTGGAAAGGGGAACAAAGCACTCCTGGGGCAGTGTGTCAACGAGGATGGATTGTGAGATCCCACATCGGTTGAAGAGGGAAACTCGAAAAGGAAAGCTCTATCGGTTGAAAAAGGGAACAAAGCATTCCTAGGGCAGTGTGTCAGTGAGGACGCTTGCACCCAATGGGGTGGATTGTGAGATCCACATCGGTTGAAGAGGGAAACTCGAAAAGGAAAGCCCTATCGGTTGGAAAAGGGAACAAAGCGTCCTGGGGCAGTGTGTCGAAAAGGAAAGCCCTATCGGTTGGAAAGGGGAACAAAGCACTCTTGGAGTAGTGTGTCAGCGAGGACAGATTGTGAGATCTCACATTAGTTAAAGAGGGAAACTCAAAAAGGAAAGCCCTTCTGATTGGAAAAGGGAACAAAGCACTCCTGGGGTAGTGTGTCAGCGAGGACACTGACCCACAATGAGGTGGATTGTGAGGTTCCACATCGGTTGGAGAGGAAAACCCGAAAAGAAAAGCCTTAAGAGGATAATATCAGCCGAGTGGCTCAGACGACACTATCACATACAAAATGAATAGAGATTTCTGTAGAAGCAACTATGGCGGCCCATTTGATCCAAAGGACCATCTTCCTCAATTGTTGGACCCGACTCTTTGGGCACTCTTAGGCTTTTCTCAGTATCCATACTTTTCTGCGGCCACTCCCCTCTTCTCCGCCCGCCCTCCTCCTACTCTTCACCTCCCTCTCATCAACTCCTCTGAAGCTCTCATCCTTCCCATGTCCATGGCGTTTCTGAGCTCTCTTTCTTTCCATTGAACAGTTGGGGAAACTTTTAATTCTTCCCATTTCGTTAATCTTCCGTTTTCGGCCTCGAAATTGGAGATTTCTCCCTGGGTTCTTGAGCTCCCTGCGTAAGTTTTCTCTGGATTTCTCTCTCTGCGTAATTAGTCGAAAGGATTTGCCACCGTTTGGTGTTTTCTAGCAGCTATCAGTTCGTTTTCAGGGAGTTTGAGGAAATCTTTTGCGTTTGTGGGCTCTGCCCAATTCGTGGTGAACGTTCTTCTTTGTTCCTGCGATTGTTGTTCAATAATTGAGGGAATTTGTGCGGGTTTTAGGGTTTATGATCTTCTAAAAGCTTGTTGGAATTGGATGTTTGAAGATTGTTCTAATTTAGGGTTTTGTTTTGGCTGTGGGTTTAGCTTCTGATCTTGCTATGATACATCTAAGTTCTAGGATTCTTTAGGTTATTCTCTCTTGGATCATATGCCCTGTTTTTCCTGAGATCTACCCGTTTGGGCTGAGAAATTGTGGGTAATCTTGATGGACTGGTGGGCAACATTCAAGAACAGGTTGATATCATACAGTAGTTATTGGGATGAACGATTCTGCATCCATTGGCCGATTTCATGGACTCGTTCCGATGTCGTTAGCATTTGATTTGAATTTAAGTTCTTGTTGTTGATTGTTTTATGAAATTTTTGGCCAAAATGATGGGACATGGGAACTACTTTGTGGAATGGAAGGAGCAATTTGTTTCGCAAGAACGAGGAAACCGTGTCGTTCATTATTTTTTGAAGGATTCGGGTGGAGAGTCGATTCTTGCAGTTGTGGGGACTGAGAGGAGCGTTAGACACATGTTTTATGTTGTTGCTGATGAGTTTTTGCAAGCTCATGGGAAGGAAAGTTCTGTTCATACCGGTTTCAAATGGAGATCGAGGAGAGAGGTCGTGGATTGGCTTACTTCTATGCTATCTAAGCAGCATTCGCCTCGGGATCATTCTGGTTTGTAGGATTTTTTCCGCTTTAAAACCATTTTAGGCTTCGAAGTTTCTCTTTAATGTTGTTATTGGCATCTTGACAAAGTTTTTTATGCAGAGCCTTGTAAATTTGATGCAATACAAACCCTGGGATCGCTTCAATTTTCACATAGTGGAGTAGTTGTTCCACAATCCAAGGTACCAGATGATAAGCTAACTTCCTTTTCTTCCATTGTTTATATTCAAACATTTTTGGGCATTCATCCCTCAGTTCGATCTCGACTTAGGTTCGCCCATCAAGGAACTCCAAGGGACTTGCATCAGATATTGTATGGTCCGGTGCTGCATGGACTTGCGGTAAACGACTGAAGCATTACCCATCATTTTGCAGGAACGGGACTTCAATCATGGTGAGACCTACTCTCTAAAGGATATAGTGTCGACATGGTCGATTAATATGATTTAAATCTCCGTATCCTCGTATATTATCCCATTTATGTGAGCAACGGTATATCAATATTGAATGATTTCTTTCTCTATGCATTTCTTTCCATGATACCTGTAAATTGTGGTTGAATGGACTGTTAGTGTGAGATCCCACGTTGGTTAGAGAGGGGAACGAAGCATATTCCTTATAAGGGTGTGGAAACCTCTCCCTAGTAGACGCGTTTTAAAACCGTGAGGCTGACAACGATACGTAACGGGCCAAAGCGGACAATATCTACTAGCTTGGCTTGGGTTATTACAAATGGTATCAGAGCCAGTCCTTGAGTGGTGTGCCAGTGAGGAGGGTGGATTGTGAGATCCCACACTGGTTGGAAAGGGGAACGAAGCATTTCTTAAAAGGGTGTGGAAACTTCTCCCTAGCAAGCACGTCTTAAAACTGTGAGGCTGACGGCGATACGTAACGGGCCAAAGCGGACAATATCTACTAGCGATGGGCTTTGGCTGTTACAAATGGTATCAAAGTTAGTCACCGGGCGGTGTGCCAGGGAGGATGCTGAGCCCTCAAAGGGGGTGAATTGTGAGATCCCACATTAGTTGAAGAGGGAACGAAGCATTCCTGGATAAGGGTGTGGAAACCTTTCCCTAGCAGACGCGTTTTAAAACCGTGAGGCTGATGACGATACGTAATAGGCCAAAGTGGACAATATCTACTAGCGGTGGGCTTGGGCTGTTACAGTTAGATTATATCGTTGGTTTTTGGATTATCTGAGACCGTGCATGCTGCTATTACCATCATTATCCGATCACTAAATTCTTCCCTTCCCCCTCATCAATGCTATTCAGGTACAATCTTTTGTTTATGTCATGGCTAAGGGAGACAACCACTATCTTGCTTATCTGGAAGACATGTACGAAGATAAGAGGGGTCAGAAAAAGGTGAAAGTGAGGTGGTTTCATCATAGTCAAGAGGTGAAAGGTGTGATCACGTTGCGAAACTCTCACCCGAGAGAAGTTTTCATCACACCGTATGTGCAGGCCATCAGTGTCGAGTGTGTCGATGGTTCTGCAACAGTCTTGAATCGTGAACATTACGAAAAATGTGTGAATGCCTTTCCTCATGATGCACTTTCCAAAGTTCATCTTTGCTATAGACAGTTCAAAAGTAACCGATTAAAATCCTTCGACCTGAGTAAATTGCGTGGCTATTTCGATCAGCCAGTCTTCTCTTGTCTGAGTCTCAGTGTATTATCAAAATCCGAGCCCGTCTTCGATAGCTTGACTGAGGACGACGATGAAGATTTGGACCCAGAAAATAGTGTTAGACCGCTAGTTAAAAGGATGAGAAATGCTAAAGGATGTCGAAATTTTGAGTTCGCAAATTCAAAAGTTCGAAAGTCGGGTAGTCATCAACATATGTTGACCTATAAATCTTGCCAGAACCATAATTACAGCTTTCTAGGCACGAGGCTTCTTTCACATAGACATGTTTTGGACGATAACAACCCGACGTATGAGGTTAACGAGAAGATAGAATTGCTGTGTCAAGATAGTGGCATTCGAGGCTGCTGGTTCAGGTGTACGGTTTTGTATGCATCATCGAAACAGATTCGTGTACAATATGATGATCTGCAAGATGAAGATGGCTATGGCAACCTTGAGGTGAGTTTCAATGCAACACTCTTAGCTACTGCCCCGAGTTCATTCGATCGTTGAAAATCAATTTAATGTCGATTTTACACTTTTAAACGTGATTCTCGTGCATCTGCTGTATTAGTAAGTGACAACTCACAAGTTTTTCTGCTTATAGGAATGGGTCCCTGCTTGTAAAGTTGCTCTACCCGACAAACTCGGCATGAGGCACCCCGGTCGCCTAATCACAAGGCCAGTCCCACAAGAGAAAACAGAGCTCACTCTCGATATCGGTGTCGCAGTCGACGCATGGTGGAGCGACGGCTGGTGGGAAGGAGTCGTTACTGGCCTAGATGTTTCAGGCAACGACGACGTGCTCGTCTACTTTCCAGGTACTCTTATCGAAAACGTCAAAGCCATTCTTCCCGTCCATCGATCGTTACCTAAAAACCTCCATTACTGTCAACAGGTGAAAGCTTATTCTTAAACATTCATCGAACCAATCTTCGAATATCTAGAGACTGGTTAGGAGGCCACTGGATTAACATCGACACCAAACCTTCTATACTTTCAACTATATCTGACTATAAACATTCCAAGTCTGCTACTCATGTAGCCATGTCGTGCGTCGACGTTAACACCGACACTAATCCTAGCCACGTAAAGGAGGAGGAAGAGACACTCGAGGAAACCGCGTTAGCTAGTCTCGAAAAGCTTCGTGAAGCAAACGACGAGCAGAAGCAAGTACCGTCGGACGAAGACAACCGGAGTGAGGATGATGATGATGTAGCTGACACGAAAAACAGTACCCGTGATTTGAACAGCTGTGATAGCGAGGAGGAAAACGATGAACGTAGCAATGGCGTTAAATCGGAAATGGATTGTTCCATGGAAACGTCTGAACCGAACCGAGAGGAAGAAGAAGGAGAGGACATGGATATGGAAGGTGTAGATGCTTTGTAAATAGTTGATGGCTTAATATGTATGTACAGAATTGAGTGCAGATTTAGTTTGAGAGTATTACTATCTTAGTGATGTAACAAGATACTATTAAAAGATGATTATAAAGTTGTATTTCGTTGTATTTCTCGTTTAGTCCCTAAACTTTGAGATTTTGCTTTTTAGTCCTTGAACGTTTAGAAATACCTAATAGAAACACGTTAAACGACTTTGTACCTCGAGCACTGATTTTCAGAAACCCTATGTACTTTCTCTGGTGTCGTTGATGTTGTGTGTTTTACGTAACCAATCGTATAAATATCTCTTTTTAACATAACATAGGTTACTGAAAGGATCTCGATGACCCATTAAAGCACAGGTTTTAAGCAACCAATCGGATCGTATAAATATCCTTTTAGCATATCATAGGTTTCATCGAAAGGATCTCGGAGACCCACTGAAGCACGAAAGTGGATAAGCTCACACTAACCATCAATTTTGGATTGAATTCGGGATTTTCCTTGAAAGATGTCGGGAAGGAATTGGAATGTTAAACTCCCAAACTCTCTACTGTAATACGCTTTCTGAATTACTCGTTTAGTTTCTACGTTTAGAAATGACTGATAGATTCTTCATGTTAAACAACTTCGTACTTCAAACTCATGATTTTTTAGATTCCGACTAAACAACCGAGCTTGAACTCACGACTCAAAAAATCTATAAAAAAGAACTAAACAACTCCCGAACTCATAACTCTAAAAACCTTCGAAAAATGTATATATACTTTTCTCAGTTTTGCTGTTACAGTGGATTTTACGCAACCAGTTGGATAATAGAATATCTCTTTAACATAACATAGATCATTGAAAGGATCTCGGAGACCCACCAAAACACGAAAGCCAGAATTTTTTAGGAAATGGATTTATGTTCGAAGAGTGGATAACCGACACGGACAAACTCACACTAACCATCAATTTTGGATTCAATTCAAAATTTTCCTTGCAAAGTATCGGGAGGAATTGAAATGTAAAATTCCCGAACTCTCTCCCTTCTCTCTTCTCATCCTCTATAATCTCTTAAAAAATTCATTTAGTGTTCGTGTTCGAGACGCCCACTTAAAAACTCGAGCACAAAATTTCAAAATTCAGGGTAATGAACGGTATATCGTACTGGAAACCTCCTTA